>NC_081409.1:276849146-277084146 GCF_030272615.1 Cryptomeria japonica
GCGCCCGGAGTGCACACGGTCCCGGACATTTTTCCCAAAATTTTAGGAGCACAATCCAATCATAAAATAAAGCTTAACCCCAAGAAATTGGCGGGAGATTCAATCTCTAGGTCGGCCAAAGGTTGAAATTAAGACCTAGGGTTTCATATATAAGAGCTCTCTTTCTTCATTTGAAAGGAGGGGAATTTTGTTTTTAGGGACTTTCTATGCAACGAAAGAGCAAATCTTTGAAGACTTCAACAACATTCAACATTCATCCATCAAGTATTCATCAATTTTATTCATTCATTTAGGGCTTTGAAGACATAGAAGAGCAATAAGGGATCACCGACTGAAGATTGGCTTGTACCCCTCCCTTGGGGTTGGGTATGATTTCATGTTATTTTCATGTCTTTGCATAAGCCTCATTATATTATTTGTATTCATGCTTTAGATCACTTTGCATCTTGATTTGGAGCATTTACATTATCATTTACAAGCAATTAGGGGTTACTTTCTAGGTTGGTCTAGTTTGCTTACTTGCATTTTAGGATCTTGCACACACTACTTTTACAATACAACTTGGCTATTCACGGAGGTGGAAATCACCAAAGCGGGGGTTTGACTAAGGCAAAACCCTATATAGCCACCCAACACACCTTTTCAGATACAAGTGCAGATTTCGGGATTCGGACGACACCGCAAGTTGCAGATCCAGCAAAAGCAGACGGAAACCGAGCAACACACCAAATTTCATAGTAAAAGACCAGGACAGGGGCGTGGGGTGCCCTGGTCCCTGGGACAGGGGCGCTGGGCGCCCTGGTCCCTCTGTCAGACAACAAGTTTTCAGCACTTTTCGACAGCTTTCAGGTTGCCAAAAATGACAATTTTAGGAGCAGAATCAGGACAGTGGCACCTGCGCCCCCGTCTCGAACATTTTCACTCAGATTTTAACTCTGGGTATGCATTTGCATTCTTGTCTTGTCCTTGTGTTTACAATTTTCCATTGTTTAATCTCAATTCTGCAATCTTGTTATTAGTTCATACTTGCACTTTAGGGTTAATAGTTGAACTTGCATCATTCTATCTATCATTTGCAACAAAGGAATAGAAATCCTAATAGGTAGCCCATGGCTCTCTCTCTTCCACAAAAAGAAGTAGCCAATTGTGTGATACCTCTAGGCTCTTTCGTATTCCACAAGTGTGTGATTGAAAGTGAGATTAGGGCATGTTTGCTTAGTGTCACTTTTTCCCCCACACATTTTTGGTGAACCCGACGTGAATCTTATTATTGCTTTCTCTTGCATTACATTTGTTAGATCTAGATTTAGTGTGTTTCATTTAAGTTTCATTTTCATTAAAAAAAAAAAAGAGGAAAAAAAAAAAAAGGGAAAAGAAAGAGTGTGTTTCTTTGTTTCTTTGCATTGTGTGTTTAAGTTTTATGCAATCTTTATTTCAAAATGTCAGATTTTTATTTGCATAGCCAAGATGAATTAGATGAAGCTTCATATGAGTTTTTGAACCCTAAAGATACCAAACCTTCATTTTACCAAAAACTCATAAACATTGTTACTATGCCATTTCGTTGTGATGAGAAAGATAAGTCGAATGTTTCCTCTCAAGGGTACATTCCTATCAGCTCTTCCACTAAATCTAGTAACATGGTTGTTTTCAATGATCCCCTCTATGAAGAGATGTCTCCTTTTGAATCAAAAGATAAACCTTTTAATAGATATGATCATGCTTTGTTGGATGATGCCCTTGATGACTTTGTGTCTCCTAAAAAACACTCCCTTCATGAGGATCCTTTTGTGCAAGAAGATGACATTATCCCTACATTTCCTAGTGATGGCATTTCCTTTTCCAACAAAATTCCCACTAGAGATGATGAATTAATGATAAACGCTTACCCTTCTCCTAAAGTTGGTCTTACCCATAAGCATCCCTTAGAGAAAGAAGATGAAATAATAAGCAATTTCCTTAATTCTCTCTCCCCTAAAGATCATATTGAACATATTTTGAGGAAAGAGGATGAGTTTAACACATCTATTGATGCTCTCCCTCCTAAGGATGAGGAATTAATAAACAATGTTATCTCCTCTCCCAAAATTAACAATACTTCAAACATTCCTTTCAACAACTTCACTATTTGGGATGAACCATTAGAAGAAGGTGTAGATTATTCTCTACCCCATGAGAGAACCCTAGCCAAAGGGGATGAAATCAAGATTGAAAACTCCCTTGATAGTTTCTCACCTTCCTTGAATCTCAATTATTCTCCCTCTAAAAATAAAGCATCTCCCTCTCCTCAACTTGGTTCTACTCATAAGGAAACCCTAGTTCAAAGCAAGATGGTTAACATCTCTTTCAAAGATCTCCCTCTCAAAAGTGAGACTTTAGAGAATAATGTTGATCCTTCTCCTAGAGAGTTTATTCCCCATGTAGATCCTTTGATGATAGAGGATGATATGACCTTTCCTAGTATTACTCTTCCTACTAGAACATCAATGTCTACCCCTTGTCTCTCTCCTAAAATTGATTTAATTCGTGATAAGATTTTAGTGCAAGAGAAGACTATCAATCATTCTTCCAACACTTTTGTTCATTCCTCTAAACCATCCTCAATCAATTTGATACATGTGAATGAAACACCTAACAAACCTCTCTTCACTGTCCAAGGTGCTTGTCCTTCTCAAAATTCTCAACCTTTAAATAAGCCTATCTTAGTGGTTCAAGGTGGTTATGCTAATGATTCTTTTTGCACTCCTAAGAAACCTGTTATTACTGTGCAAGGAGGTTATTCTTCTAAGAGCCCTTATGAGTATGCTAAGCAACTGACTAGAGAGAGTTATAATGTGGTTGCTCATACCTATAACACAAGAAACAATAGGCAACCTAATCCTCCTCCAGTTATCCCAACTTCACTTCCTCCTTCCCAACCTATTCTTCCTCAAGCTCCACGTATTTCACAAGTTCTTGGTAAGGAATATGATCTCATAGAACAACTTAAAACTACTCCAACAAAGATATCCCTTTGGGATTTGATCCAAACTTCTTCTGCTCGTCATGGAATGTTACAAGATGCCTTGAAAGATTTGAATGTTCCTCCACCTAATACATCTAGTAATATAGTATCTTTGGTTAACTCTGTGATGAATCCTAAAGCTCAAATTGTGTTTACTCAAGATGAATTGCCTACTAGTGAAATTCAACATCAATATGATCCCTTGATGATTGTGGTTATCATAAATGACACTGCTATAAGATGAACACTGGTAGATAATGGCTCTGGCCTTAATGTGTGTAGCATTAATCTATTGCATAAGATGAATGTGGATACATCCCTTATTGAGCCTGACTCTCATCCCATTCGAGGCTTTGATAATGTGGCTAAGTCTTCATTAGGTATTATCACCTTACCCATCACAGTGGGACCTGTTACTTTGCCTACTCCTATCCATGTTATGTTGGGAAATCTAACATACAACTTGTTATTAGGGAGACCTTGGATTCACAGTATGCAAGTTGTCCCCTCTACATTGCATAGACAAGTTAAATTTATTTATAACAATAAGACATATACCTTGATAGGTGATACTAATTTTCAAGCTTGTTTGCAAACATCTACTTCCAAAGGGAGTTCTTCTAAACCTTCCGCTTCTAGTGATGACTCTTTAAACAAGATACCTATGGATGAATCGTCACCCTCTGATAATCAAAATTCTTTGGATGAGTCTGAAGTTCTTGAAGAAGATTCTTCTCAACTTGAATCTACACATGAAAAGGCTTTTGATCCTGAGAAGGTTCTCACAAAAGATGATTGGGGATCTCTTGACTTTAATCCCACCTTTGTAGGTGAGTATAGGGTTCCTCCTAGAGAGCTTAAAGTTAAAAAGAAGGAAGAAACTAAAGATCAATCAACCTTACCTGAACCTATGAACAATAATTTTGTGGCTGCTTCTCAAACTTCTTCTCCTCACACCTCTAATTCTGAAGAATTTGATTCTTTGTCTTATGAAAAACCACCTTCTCTTTCTGAAATGGCTAATTGTTATGGTCGTGGTTTTCATAATTTAGCTAAGTATGGGTATAATGGAAATGGTTGTGGCGCTCACGAACAAGGGATTAAGGTTCCTCTAGGGAATAATCTTTATGATGAGACCTTTGGACTTGGTTACAATCCCTACAAGCGCACCAAAGCATCTAAAAGACCATCTCTCAATGTGAATGCTATATTTAGTAGTGATGATGATCTCACTTCAACTAAATCATCTTCTACTTCTATCAACTCTCATTCCCCTCATAAGGAAATCTTGGCGATGAACAAATCTCTTTATGAATCCAATCAAATTTCGAAATCCACTTATGAATCTTTATCTCCTATTCATCATAAAGTCCTTTCCTCCAGGGATAAGGCTCTAATAAATTACACTCATCCCTCTTCTAAGATTTCTTGTGACTTTTCCTCTTCAATTTTTATCATTTTATGCATGTTTTTTATCTCACTTATAGTTGAGAATTTAGCATGTCATATTCAAATACCTCATCCAATCTATCATGTCTTTAAATAACATTAATGGCTATTATGTTGCTCATCATTATGTGACATTGGTAGCTCATTTACTGGGGGCTCATTGTCATTCATGATGGTACAATTTCAAGTGCAATCATATTTTTGAAGCAACATAATAGCCTAATTTGTCTATGTTATCTCTTGTTCCTATGGGGACAAGAGTGGTTTCATACATCTCTTCTTTTTATGGTTAAAATTTCCCTTTGGGGTAATAGTGTGGAAATATTGATCATCTTTTCTTTAGAATCCTCTTTTCCTAGATATGGGAGAAGATGTGTATTCTCTTTCTTATCCTCCCCACTTCTTGTGAGGAGCATTTTACATACACTAATGTCTTGCTTGCATGAACTCATGTGAGTATGTAGTACATTTTGCTTATGTCTAAATCTCTCCTTAGAAGATTGTGTAAGTCCTTCTCATTATCCTTATCCTTGGGAGGCAATGATCTTTCCTTATTTTTATCTAAGGATCCACTTTTTCCTATTTCGTGGATGGTGTGAACTTTATTACTTGATGTTATTCCTTGTATGCATTTGTTGTTGTTTGTTCAAGGATTCTCTCTTACAAGAGGTGTAAGTCCTTGACTACAACCTCTTTTGCACTTGGTAAAATACATCCATAATGAATTCACTCTCCCAATTGGGGTAAAATACATACATCCATCCCTTTTCAACTATCTTATCCTTGCTTAAAGAGTGCAAAACTCTCTTGCTTGGATCTATGACATTGTTGCATTTTTGGGGTATCTTCTTTTGTGATGAAGGTAGGTATCCTTGTTCTACTTTGCTTATGACATAAACATTACACTTTTTGAGCAATGGGTCATTCTCGGAACCAGAGCACAGACTCTTAGAGCGAGATGTCACGCTTTTGTACTATACATATACAGGTTGTAGCATACTCGGGCATAGACTCCTATGACGTGCTTCTAACCTCACTTACACACACATGCATGAGGTTGAGTGGAACTAGCGGCATAAGGCTAGACTTTCTCACTCTCCTCCCTTACATGGATCACCTAGACAAACTCTAGGGGCTAGTTTTTCATGTCCTTTTTCCCATGGATCACCTAGACAAGATCTAGGGGCGAGAAGTCCATGTTTTCTCTCTCACTATTCTTCTCATGGATCACCAATGTGTGTATTCATGCTTTTTTCCTTTCTTTTCTTCTCTTTGCATTTTGTTTCCATTTACATCCTTCATCTTGTGTTAGAGAACTCTCAAATCCTCACACTCTTTGTTGTGTTGGAATTGAGATTTAGTCCTCTTTCTTACCAAATGATTCTCCATTAGTTTTTGATCTCAAATCTTCTTGTGAGCATTTGTCATCAATATTCTTTAACAATTCTAAGTGGTAAACATGATACCCTGTTTCAACTCACTAAAATTAGCAAGCCGAAACAGGGGGGGGCATATAGCTACCCTCGAATTTTCATCACCTTCCTTAGTAAGCATTAGGTGATTTTGTGATCTAACATGTGGTTTTGTAGGTTGTGGTTCCTAACTGAGTACTGCAGATACCGCCGGGGGCTTCGTTCGACAGACTTATGGATATATTCTTTTTCAAATAATGTTTACATTTCTATACTTTAGCTTGCATATGCACGTAGTGTTCATATGACCACTAAAGTGGGGGCTAAATGTAGCGTCGTAAATTGTATGCACTTGCTAGGGTGGTACAATTTCACACCTAGTTTAGCACCCGCCTTGGCGCATTTTGTATTTTGCATTGCATTTCCCCTTTAGCACTTAATTAATCAAATTAATTAGGTCTAAGGTTCTATTTCATCATCTTCCACATCATAAAGTTGGGCCCTTTCATTAAAGTGTGCCATTTTCATTTTATTCCTCCAATACATCATTTAATCAAAAACCCTAATTAGGTCCTATTTTGAACTTGGGGGCTTGATTTCGGGGGTCAAAACATCTTGAAGTCACTTGTAACTTCGGGATTCTCTCTAAAATCATCATATCCAATGGCCCTGAAAATTTGGTGAAAAGTTGTCGGGACCGTGGCGCCCGGAGTGCACACGGTCCCGGACATTTTTCTCGAAATTTTAGGAGCGCAATCCAATCATAAAATAAAGCTTAACCCCAATAAATTGGCGGGAGATTCAATCTCTAGGTCGGCCAAAGGTTGAAATTAAGACCGAGGGTTTCATATATAAGAGCTCTCTTTCTTCATTTGAAAGGAGGGGAATTTTGTTTTCAGGGACTTTCTATGCAGCGAAAGAGCAGATCTTTGAAGACTTCAACAACATTCAACATCCATCCATCAAGTATTCATCAATTTTATTCATTCATTTAGGGCTTTGAAGACATAGAAGAGCAATAAGGGATCACCGACTGAAGATTGGCTTGTACCCCTCCCTTGGGGTTGGGTATGATTTCATGTTATTTTCATGTCTTTGCATAAGCCTCATTATATCATTTGTATTCATGCTTTAGATCACTTTGCATCTTGATTTGGAGCATTTACATTATCATTTACAAGCAATTAGGGTTTACTTTCTAGGTTGCTCTAGTTTGCTTACTTGCATTTTAGGATCTTGCACACACACAAGGTCTACACACACACTACTTTTACAATACAACTTGGCTATTCGCGGAGGTGGAAATCACCAAAGCGGGGGTTTGACTAAGGCAAAACCCTATATAGCCGCCCAACACACCTTTTCAGATACAAGTGCAGATTTCGGGATTCGAACGACACCGCAAGTTGTAGATCCGACAGAAGCAGACGGAAACCGAGCAACACACCAAATTTTAGAGTAAAAGACCAGGACAGGGGCATGGGGCACCCTGGTCCTGCCAGGACAGGGGTGCTGGGCACCCTGGTCCCTCTGTCAGACAGCAAGTTTTCAGCACTTTTCGACAGCTTTCAGGTTGCCAAAAATGACAGTTTCAGGAGCAGAATCAGGACAGTGGCGCTTGCGCCCTCGTCTCGAACATTTTCACTCAGATTTTAACTCCGGGTATGCATTTGCATTCTTGTCTTGTCCTTGTGTTTACAGCTTTCCATTGTTTAATCTCAATTCTGCAATCTTGTTATTAGTTCATACTTGCACTTTAGGGTTAATAGTTGAACATGCATCATTCTATCTATCATTTGCAACAAAGGAATAGAAATCCTAATAGGTAGCCCGTGGCTCTCTCTCTTCCACAAAAAGAAGTAGCCAATTGTGTGATACCTCTAGGCTCTTTCGTATTCCACAAGTGTGTGATTGAAAGTGAGATTAGGGCATGTTTGCTTAGTGTCACTTTTTCCCCCACACAGTGCCAAAGGCTTCATTTCCTTTTGACTTGAAACTTAAGCCTTGTAAGATTCTCTAAGACTTCCCTAGTGGTTATTTGGGCTAAGGCAAGGTAAAAATGTTAACATCTTTAGCGACCTTTGTGGGATGTGTGGACACCTAAAATTAATTAAATTAATATTTAATTAATTTAAGCCTCTCCACATAATTAATTAATTTAATTGTGTTCGTCCCTTTCTTCTTAAAATTAATTAAATCAAATTTAATTAATTTTATCACTATAGTCCTATAATCAATTTATCAATAAATTAATTATTCCCCCTTTCTTCTAAAATCAAATATCATTTGTTTCTTCTAAACCCTACTTAGTTAATTAATTTCAATTAACTAAGTTAATCATGTGATTTCTACAAATCACCCTTTCTAATCCTATCATCTAGCCCAATTAATTCTTCTAGAAGCATGATTATCATTATTCCCTTATTTTTAAATTCCTCCACTCATTCTCTCTCCTCATGTCACATCCTCCTAACTTTCCCACTTACACTCTAATCACTTACTAAGCCACCTAATCAATCCTCTTAATCATTTACACATCGTCAACTTTGATCCTTTCAAAGAAATTCAAATTCTTTGAATCTTCCCATGCATCCTCTTCCCAAGGAATTTTTAATTCCTTTTCTCATTTATTCTTCCCACACATCCTCTTATTTTGGAAATTTTAATTCCTCTTCCCTTTCTCCAAGGAATTTTATATTCCTTTTTCTCTTCCCAATGTACTTGGGAGCTCTTCCCCACGTACCTTGAGAGGTGTGGAGACAAGAAATGCCTTTATGGCATATCTTTTGGTCTCCACACATTGTCCTCTCAATCCACGTGCCCCCTCTCAAATCGATCTCAACCCTTCATTTTGAAATAAATCTTGGCCCTCCATTTTGGCCTCCTCCAATCTATAAATTGGGGTCTCCTCCCCTCATTTCCATATCCACTTTTCATCCAATCTTATGCTGCCCATTTGAGATCCAAAATCACCCATCATGCCATCGTAATGCCAGAATATTGCCTCATAATCCAATCCATCACACCCATGCTCATCATTTGGATCCAATCCCACCTCATTGTGTAGTGGAGAGCAATCCACATCCCATCTTGGAGCCAATCCAATCAAGTGGAGCATTTGGGTCGCATTCCACTTCATCAAAAGCTCAATCTGAGGAACAAGAGATTGTCTTCATGAAGGTATAATGGTCTTTTTAATGTGTTTTATTCTTATTTTGATTTAATCTAACCATTAACCCTCTTATGGATTTTCCCTTGGTTCAGGATGCATGTCTACTAAGCATTTAAGACCAATAGCTTTAAATTGTTTATTGGGCATGGAGTCAAGAAGACCGTAAACAAACTCAAAACCATACCTAAGAAATTGTTGTTTGTACCTCCACTACAACAAAAAATAAATTTGAAATGTGTTTGAAACATAAGACACCCATCAAAGCAATCAAGAAAGACTAGCTAATTATGCATCAACACTTGGAAGAAAACTAAAATTGAAAAATGTGTACTACAACACTTATTTGACAAAACTAGCATAGTATGTACAAATGGTAAAACATCATCTCAATAGAAAAGTTTGAGGTGAATCCCATTGATTGGGATTTGTAGCTCTTCTCTATCCATCTTGGACGATTGGAAAGCATTGTGTTTTACAATTTGTGATCACATAAGAGCCACTCCACCTAGCATCAAACTTGCTATGTTTTCAACGTTTTCTCTAAAACTTGCCTCTTTTTAGCACATCCCCCTCTTTGAAAACTCTAGGGGTTGCTTTCTTGTCAATAGTGCTCTTAATTTATGCTTGGTGCAATTTTTGCATTGCTTGCCTTCTAGTCTTTTCCAACTCCATCAACTCAACAAGTCTAACTTTCATTTTCTCTTCTTCCATCATTTCCAACTCCTTGACGAGGTTAAGTGGTGGTAGCTCAACTAATATATTCAACCTTTCTTGTTGTCCATACACATGTACATAAGGTGAATGCCATGTAGACCTCTTAGGAGTGATTCTATTAGCCCATAAAGTGGATTTCAAATTTTTGTTCCAGGTTCACTGGTTATCCAAAATGGACCTCTTGATGATTTTGATTAATTTTGTATTTGTGGGCTCATCTTGTCTATTACCTTGAGGGTAATAGATGGATGAAGTGCTCAAATGTATGCCATTTCTAACAACCTAGTCAATTCTCCATATGCCTACAAAATCGAATGCATTATTTGAGATAATTGAATCAAGTATACCAAAACTTGTAACCAAGTCTTCATAGAAGTTTAGGACAATATTTTCATTTGTTTCTTTCAATGCAATAGCTTCAATTTATTTGATGAAGTATTTTTTTTTTCTATTAATACCCATTTATTCTCTAAGTTGAAGGTCGATTAATGACTCTAATGAAGTCAAGACCCTACTTCATGAAATATTGTTCTACAGTTTGTATTAGCTAGAACGTAAGGTTGTCAACTTTTGTTTTTCTGCAAGCATGGCACACTTGTTACATTTTCTCACCCATTTATGTGCATCCTTAAACAAATCAAGCCAATGGTAACCAACTCTTATTATCTTAAAAGTTGTTCTAGGGAAAAAAAGACCTCTTACTGCCCCATCATGAGACTCTTTTAGTATTTTGTTTGATACATCTCAATAGTATATCATTAAAATCCTTTAAAAACAAAATGACATGAGGAATTGCTTGCAATCTTAAATACCTTTTCTTTGCACTATTTAGTCCCTTGGGGCATTCATATTTTTTAAGATAGCAGACCATTTCACATGTCCAACTTGCATTATTTGTAGGTGCAATGTTTTGGTGCTCATTGTTAAGTACGAGAACAACCTCTTTTTCTATTTGTTGGTTATTTTCAAACCCAATAGCCAATTGTTCAAAAATACCCTTACCTCTTACTAGCATTGTTACCTTGATTTCCACGACATACTATATGAATTTTTTTATCCAACCAACCCTCTTATCACTCAAATCCTTATTCAACAAAAATTCTTTGACACTTGGGTGAGCAACCATTAAATGAATCTTATTATTTGAAACCAAATGTTTTGAATTTTTATGACTTCTAATCACAACAAGTACATGTTTTCAACAATTATATACATTTCTTCATAACCTATTGGCCTTGGCTAAAGAAGGTCATTGGCTACTCTAAACCATTTCCATTCTATTGCACTAACATTGATTTTTATTAAGGGAAAAACAGGTTGTGAAGGGACCCAAAACCCTTTACAAACAAAATATGATAGGATATGAAATCCTCAACTAGAAAGTTGTTCAAAAAAAAAAAGGAGCAGGAAAGCAACAGACAACCATGGGTAAAAAGGACACCCATAACCAAAAACAACAAAGTTGCAAAAAGAACAACCTGAAGCCAACCAAAAACCCTTCCCAACACAAGAACCATCAAGATTTACATTTAGAATTTCTCTTATGGGATCAGAGAGTCATATCGAAAGAAGGTTTAAATGACTCGGCTTTTTTGCCTTTAACAGAAATTCATCCCTCTTCCACATGCCCTGCCTTAACATGCCAATCCAGTGCACCAAAATCTTATGAGTGAGTACCAACAGTCATTGTCTTAGCCTCACCAAAACCAACAGGCAGCAAAGGCAAAACCCCAGCATCACCAGTCCACCTCAGCCCGACAGACAAAGCCTCACCAGAACCAGCAGACGACAAAACCCCAGCATCAATAGGCAAGTCAACAATCTTGGTAAAAACAAGAGTGCACTTTCCAAATCATTATCACCAGAAGAAGCCTCCTGAGTCTCCTTCACATGGGAAACATCAGGAGACACATGCACAGTATCAACAACCCCACTAAGAGAGACAACCAGAGGGGATGCCTCAAAATCCTGTGGATCCAAAGCAGCCACCTCAGAAAAACTCCTATATTAATTTGGAATCTTTGACACTGTATAATGTTGTACTGATGCACCTTTCCACCATGTAGCTTTAGTTGCCTTTTTCTCAAACCCACAATGCTCAACAACATGCCCAATTTTAAAACATCTTCTACAACAAAAGAGTCTCCCTTCATAGTCCAAAGATTGGACCCAAGAACCTTTTGAAGAATTAAGTAAAATTTCAGCAGGCAACCCATTTGGGATATCCAGATCAACAAGTATGCGAGCAAATGTAGAGTGGAAGATATCAAAGGATTTAGCATGCACCATCAGAAAGTCACCAAGGGCATCTCCCACTTCCTCTAAAAGAGAATCATTCCATAAATGAAGTGAGAGATTAGGAAGCCGAACCCAAGTTCAAATCTTATTGAATATTTCAGTAGAAGGGTTAAAATCAGAGTGCCAAGGCTTAATCATTAGCAAAAATTTATCCTCCCAGCTAAAAAAATGATCACATAAAATTTTGTTTATGTCCTGGGCATTATCAAACTTTGGAATGAAAAACCCCTTAGCCATGGGGAAAATATGAACTTTACCCTTGATAAGAGGCTCCCAGTGTTCAGATATCCAAGCGTGCAACTTAGGAAGAGAAGGCCAAAAACCCCTAAAACGACAGATCACACCATGTAAAGAAAGGAAAGAAGCATTATAAAAAAATTTCTCTACCGTATCATCTTTTAGATTGATGGATATGGCCTTAGTAACCGAAATGAACCCACCAAATGGTCTAGGTCATGGCTTCCGAGTCACACTAGGCAACACACCAGCAACACTATGACGGAAGGACACCGGGGAGGATCCCATCACACCTGAAACCCCAACAGAAGCATCCAAGGAATGAAAGGCATCGGAATCCCTCTGGACCCGAGTCTCAACACCAGGCACCAACCAAGCATCGCCTTGCACAAACAACGCAGCACCAGAGGAGGGAGAGTTTGATTTTTTTTGGGTGGGAGGCATCGTGCATCGCTTCATTTCCTTTCAGAAAGAAATAGTGCAACGATAAAAATGAATTATTGTACTAACATTGTTGACATAATGTCTATGCTTTCAAAAGAATACAATATGAAGTCCGTAGAAAAATTAGGATTAATACATGATTAATAAGTTTAGGGGTTGCTTATTTAATGGCTTCAAAACTCATTTTACCTTCTCTTGTTGCATTGAAATGCATATTTTTATTTAACATAGAAATTAGCAACTTCAAAAGGTTATATATATTAGGTATGAAACTTCTTACAAAATTGATTCTTTTAATAAAAATGTGCAAACAATTCTTATGACTTGGCAACGACAAAGCAAGAATAGCACCTACCCTTTTATGATCAATGGTGATCCCATCTTTTGACACCACGTGACCAAGAAGCTTACCTTGACGGACAACAAAAATTCTCTTATTTGGGTTGAGTTCAATAAACCATATTCCTTTAACATGCCAAAGAATTGCCTCAAATGAGGAAAGTGTTCTTTAGCATCCTTAACAAAATAGCTAATCATCAAGGTAAACAAGAACAGTCTCATGCATTAAACCCTGAAAAGTCATGTCCATGGCCCTTTGAAAAGTTGTCCCATCATTGGACAAACTCAATGACATCTTATGGTATGTCATTGATCAAACATCTTTCATTGAGCCTTCTACCACTTTTCAAGAGGCTAGGATGCATATCCATGCAAATCAATCTCAGCCCTTGATTTCATCATTTTATATGAGCCGTACATCTTTAACTTGGAAAGTCTATTAAAGAAGGCTTACCCCATTGACACAAGAAAATTCATCATTCAAAGAACTTACATGAAAAATTTAGTAACATAAAAGAAAAGAGAACCCACATTGCAATCATTCAACATTGGAGAACACCACAAAGATTAGATGGTTGTATGAAATTCTTGTTTATTGTATTTGTATTGTAATTCTTACTTTTAGTTTTCTCTAAATTAAGTGTGTAAGTCTTATTTGAGTTTTATTTTCATTGTTTTCTTATGCAACCAACTCTCCTAGTATAGATCAAATTTGACATCCATAGCAATGTATTTGTCTTATTCTTCTAAATTAATATATACTAAAACAAGATGGCTAAAAATCAAATTAAAAATATTTAAATGATTTACAACCAAATCACCATCTTTTGTTTTTAAATAATATAAGCATCTTTTGAGATAGTTTATTTCTTAAACTTTCAATTTAATAAATATCATATATCCTCTCCAAAGACATGCATGTAGTGGTATCCTCAAAGACATTCAAGAGAATAGTATCTGCAAGGCACAACTGAATGGTTCCCCATGCCTTCTTGTCTAACTATAATCAATATTCAATGGGCATTTTAAATGGTTTCTTTTCATTTAAAACTAACACTCACTAGTCTCTTTCTTTTAGAAGATCTTGTATCTTTAGCTTCCACATCTAACATTCGATGTCACTAAATTTCTCAATATCTGATCAAGAGGTAGAGACAATAGATTTTTAATCCCTCACAAAATTACAAAATTATACAAAGAAAAATCTCCTAGATACAATAAAAAAAAAAATCTTAATAGACAGGTGTCCCCATTTGTACAAAATTGTTAGCTCAAAACTACTACAATAAGATCTTCTCCAAAGTATGTGCAAATCTAAAATAAGATTCTTTTGATATGATTACTATAAAAGATTATTGACTAGATACATGATCAACAATAACAATAATTAGCAAACCATATAGACATAGGATCCAAGTGTGGATAAAACCTTTCAAGAAAAAATATATTAGAGAAATGAAACAATATGTATTAATCTTCAATGTGCATGATACAATATCAACACACTTGAACTTTCCACCATGAAAATTAGCATCTATTTACCTATAACTAGCAATTGCACCTTGGTGTGCAATGGGTACTTGAAAAAGGTGTGGAAGGTCAAATTTAGAAGAAAAAAAATGTCTAATTTTTGCATACATATGTGTAGGTACATGAGGTCCATTGGTAGGCCCTTTAGAAAATAATGTTGTTTGTGCAATAAAAATCTTATTGGAGAAATGATAGCTTCAAATTAGCTATGCATCCACCTATACGAATCAAAACATGATTAAAACAAAACCTTTGAGCTAGGAAGATAATCGAGCTCCAAGACTCATGTTATGTGAGAGAGCGAGGGGAGGGGGGGGGGTCTAGGAAGAGGGAAAATGTGAGAGATAGGGAGAGAGGTGGATGGATATAGAGAGGTTAGAGACATGTCTTGAGATAGAGGGGGAGAGAGAAATATAGAAGTATAGATGAAGAGGGAGAAAAATATATAGAGAGATAAAGAGAGGTGGAGGGGGAGATAAAGATACAGAGAGATTGGGAGATAGAGAGGAACAAAGAAAAAGATAGAGAGATATAGAGGAAGATGGAGAGGGATAAATAAAGAGAGATATAGATGATGAGATAGAGTGATATAGAGGTAAAGATATAAAGAGATTGATAGAGAGTGGGGAGAATGAGAGAGATAGAGAGATATACAAAAACAGTAGAGATAGACAAATAGAGATGGAGAGAGGGAGAGTAAATAGGCGGATAGGGAGAGGGAGAGATAGAGATATATGAAAAGAGAAAGAAATAGATAGATATATATTTTAAGAGAAAGGGAGAGAGATAACGAGAGAAGAGGGGGGAGAGGGAGAAGTAGATAGATAGAGAGGGAGCAAGAGGTAGAGGAGGAAGAGAGGGACATAAGAGGGGAGATTTACAGAGAGGGATAAGTAGAGAAATAATAGGAGGGAGAGATGGAGAGGGAGTGGGAGAGAAGGATAAATATATAGAGGTAGAGAGATAGGGAAAGAGATAGAGAGATAGGAAGAGATATATAGATATATGGAGATAAAGGTAGAGAAAGATATGGATAGAAAAAGATAGAGTGAGAGAGAGGGGGGGGACATGGATCAATATATCTGCATAGATATAGTAAGATAAAGAGGATAGGGGGAGAGATAGAGAGATACAAGGAGATATGGATAGAGTGAGATAGATAGATAGATAGATAGATAGAGGGAGGGAGGGAGATATAGAGATAAATAGGGATGATGAACAAGATAGAGAGAGATAGTTAGATAGAAGTAGAGACATGTGGATAGAAAGAGAGATAAATAAAGACATAGATATAGAGTAGGAGAGATAGAATGAATAGGAGAGAGGTGGAGATAATGAGATATAGATAGAGAGGGTGAGAGATAGAGGGTGCAAGAGTGAGAGAAAGGTGACAAAGACAAGTAATATAGAGGGGGAGAAAGATAGAGAGATGGATATAGAGATAGGGATGGAGAAATAGATTATATATGAGAGAGAGAGATATGGAGAGAGTGGGGGGGAGATAAATAGAGGAAGAAGAAAAGAGAAGTAGAGAAATATGTGAGTAATATGAGAGAGAGAGAGAGAGAGAGAGAGAGAGAGAGAGAGAGAGAGAGAGAGAGAGAGAGAGAGAGAGAGAGAGAGAGAGAGAGATGATTTTATAGATAGAGATGGAGGGAGAGAAATTGAGAAATAAAAAAAGAGTTGAGAGATATGGAAAGAGGGAGTGATATGGGGGAGAGGGAGAGATAGGGATCAATAAAGAGGGAGAGATGGAAAGATAGATATAGAGGGGGAAAGAGAGATAAAAGAGATGATAGAGATAAGTAATAGAGAGAGATAGAGAGATAGCTTGATAGAGATATGGAGGGAAAAATGTGTGTGTGTGTGTGTGCGTGTGTGCGCACGCCGCGCGCGCGAGAGAGAGAGAGAGAGAGAGAGAGAGAGAGAGAGAGAGAGAGAGAGAGAGAGAGAGAGAGAGAGAGAGAGAGAGAGAGAACTCTAATCTCTCTCTCTCTCTCTCTCTCTATATATATATATATATATATATATCCCTAAATCTTTATATATCTTATCTCTTTAGCTTTTAGTTTAGATTTTAAGTTTGAAAGTTGTTTTACTATATACATCAAATATAATTCAAAATATAATTATTATATAATAATTAAAAATCTAATAAGCAAATAATTATAAATTAATTTAATCATAATAACTTTTAATTATTATTTGAAAATTTCATTAAAAAACATAAATTAAAATAAATTTTAAACTGAATTCTAAATTAATAATAAACTTATTAAGCTAATAGATAATTAAATAAAGTAAAGCTAATTTTTCAATTGATTAGAATTGAAATATTAATAAAACATATGTCTAAAAATATAATTAATATATTACAAATAATATTAACAAACAAAAATTAAATATTAATATAATTAAAATTCTTAATTAAGTCAAATTTTAAAAAATTGTAGTTCAAATAAAATATTTAAAATAAAAATAAAATATATTAATATTATTATTAAAAATAATTATTAAATACTTATTGTTATATATACTTATTGTTATATATACTTAAAAGTTAAATAACAATATTGTTAAAATTTCAATGATTAATGTATTATAATATTATACTTATTAAAATAAATAATAAATTAAAAAAATATTATATATCCATATGAAACATCTTTGACAATATTTAGTGAGAAGTTAAAAAAACCATTAAAATTGAAACCACAATCTCACATAAATTCTAAATTGCTGAAACTTTTTTAATTAATTTATTTTTCTAGCTTCTAGAAACTATATTATTATAAGATTGACAAAATAATAAGTAATTTTTTTTTAGTGTAGGTAATTGTATAAATAGGTGGATATCCATTTATTTTCACTAGCACTTTACAAAATCATGTATCTATTCAATAGTGCATGAAATTATAAAGTTGATCATAACCCTGAAAATAGTGAGAAATGATCTAACGGTTAAAATGAGTTAAATTGTCTTGCATATCTTATTGATTATTTTGAACCATTGATTTAATAAAATAGGTTGTACAACTTCAAAGAGGTCAAAACCATAAATGTTTTTAACAAAATAATAGATACCAAAACCATGTTATTGCACAAAAACCCCATGTCCACCTTGGAGAGCACCTTTTGAGAATAGTCAATACATCGACGACTTTGCATGGGCATAACATGAACTCAATCAATGATTCACCAAATAGAAAATATAAGAACAAAGAGATCTTTAACCAAAAAATCCTTAACGATTCACATCCCCAAGCCCAACTCTTCATTTTGGAGTCCACTAACTCATGTGGGTCCCATCCATTATAAAAAGATTCCCCACCTCTTCCTTTAGTGCCAATGACTAGGAAAGTGTCTTAAATGAATACAAAATCAATTGTAACTACCACCATAGTGCCCCACCTTCTTCAGGAATGTATATGACAACTAATTCCAAGATTCCTATGAGAATCTAAATACAAATTATTTATTCACTTACATCCTAAGCATCCAAGTATAGCTTCCAAGAATGTTGGAGACACATAACATACACATAAGTTTACAAGGAAAATGTCACCTTAAACCTTTCAACAATTAGAGCAATCTAAAGTTGATAAGCAACCAAACTCATTGTAGATAGCATAGAGCCACATCTTCCTCTTACGAACCAAGGAATAAAATAATGTATTCAGTAAAGTCTAGGTTAAATAAATGAAAATAAGCACCAACAATCACATTACTCTAGAGTAATCAATTAAATCATAGAACATTACACAAGTACACTTTAAAACAAAATTACTAATGAGGATTAAGATCCTTAACTTTTCTTGTAGTAGTTCTATTGTAACTCAAACTTAATGATCCACTTATATTATTTGTTAAGCAAGAGATATTTTCCACAAAAAGTCAAATCTCAATATTATTATCAAGATTCAACTATGTAGCTTTTTGAGTCAAACTTACTAACCCATGTCCCAGTGACTCATGAAACATGGTCAATGAGCTTGACTCAAAAACTACATAGATAACAATGTCATATTATATTATTTGTTATCAAATTTAACATTATGAACCTAAGCTTAACTAAATATTAGATTATTAATTAATTATATGTAAGATATAATCTATTGAACTAACTCCTCATAATTCATGCCCTTTTGATTCATTTTTATAAACCATGAATGAACATTCATGATCAATATGATTGAGGTGGATAGAATTTGGATGTTTTCATAATGGAATCACTAGGGCATATTTTGGTAGGGCTAATCCTAAGGTTTCATAATATCTCAATTAGACTCTTGATGGAATTTTATGTATTGCTTTTAATCACATCTTGGAGCCCTTTTTTTTAGTTTCTTTTGCCTTGCAACATAGTGGGGAATCATCATTTTGATGATTAGACTCAATTAGACCAAGTTATTCTCTCTAAATCTTGATGGAATTTTATGTATTGCTTTTAATCACATCTTGGAGCCCTTTTTTTTGTTGCTTTTGCCTTGCAACATAGTGGGGAATCATCACTTTGATGACCCGAGACTCGCTATTTTTCTCTTTCTCACAATTAACTGAACTTTCTTAGTCTCGTGATTTGGAATATGACACTTCATGATAGACACACACAAAGAACCTAAGAATCTAACTTTTCATTTCAAGTTTTTAAGAGATTACATACGTGAAAGGTATGATTTGTTCATCATACGTATCGTCATAAAAAATCTAAAAATATACCATTCTTATAATATCAAATTTTTTTAACCAATAAATAATTTCTACAATATATTAAATTTAAATAATTACTATATAATAACTGTGAGTGAGAATAAATTGAACGTCATAAATAGTAGAACGTACTAATTGACAGTGTTTCATCTGATTTGTTTGTTTATTGAAATCTTCTTACAGCAATATTCCAGCGTAATGTCTGCACGTTTCCGTAAACGTATTTTAAATTGTTTAATTAATTATTATTATTTACTGTCAAATGTCCATCGCTACTTGGGATAGAATACGTATAATTTTTATTCTCTTGAGAAGAAAAATATTATCAATTAAAAAGGATCATTCATTTTCTTTTCAACCCCAGAAATTTCATTACTTTCAGAAGAACCGGTTATCAGAATGTCTTCAGAAGAAAGAAACACAAAATCTTCTGCCAAAAAGAAGATGAAGAGATTGAGAGGAACACCAGTTAGATGGTTGCTGCCTTTGCTCTTTACATTCATATTTCTCTTCGTCTTGAAGAATTGGGTATGAAATTCATTCTTTCATTTGTATAGATTTAAAAAAAAAAAAAAAATCATTTTTTTTTTCAGATAATAGATTATGAAATATGATCTGAAATGTTGATTCTAGGGTATGATACTACATGTTGATTATTTTAATTGAATTTATGTATTCTGAAAATCTGTTATGTGCTGTTTTTCGATTCAGACTGTATGTTTTTATTTGCATCCATGTTTCCGATCCAACATCAAAATGATAGAGAGCTAAGAAGTAGAAAAAATCCGAAAGTCTGATATTTCTAAAAACTTTTTTGGATTAAAATACACTGAATTTGATAGTTTTCAATTAATCTTGAAAGCAGATGAAATTAGATTAACATCTGTAATATATATATATATATATATATATATATTCACATTTGATGCCAACAATACATCACAGCAAACATGAAAAAGAAAAGCATCTCAAGAAGATTGAAATCTTTTCCTAAAGAATAACAGCCGCTACTTTTTAGGGTGGGGAGCTAGAAATTGCCCCACCACATTAGGCTTTTTTTTTTTTGTCACGTGTCATTCATCTAAAGTTTTTCAATTTGTTATCAATTATTTTTTTTCTACTTTTTATATTTATTTATTCCCATGAATTGAATATGCTAACAATGGGGTCCCATGGAGGGGGGCTTTATAAGAAAATTCATCGGGTGCTGCTGAGATTGTTTAGGATTGTTTTAAAGGAGGGGTTCCATGAATTTTAGTGGTTTCATTCATTTTGTTATTTAGCATATTCAATTCAAAGAGGAAATAAATATTAGAAATAAAAAATTTAATTGATAAAAAATGAAAAATTGCATATATGTTTGACAAGTGGTAAGGAAAAAGCCTAAGCTTGTGGAGCAATTTCTAGTGCCCTACCTTTTCAACCCTCTCAAACTTGTAGCCTTAGGGTAAGGTTCCATGAGGGGCGTTTGGGGATCTATTTTCATGGAGCAAGAGGCCCCATAAATAAATAAATAAAATATTATTTGGAATCTTTTCTAGAAAAATATTAGCCTCTACTTTTTAGGATTGCATTTTCAGCCGGTGCAACTTAAGAATTTTTTTTGCCACTTGTCAATCAGGTAATATTTTAGATTCTTGCCAAAAAAGAAATAGAGGGAAAATGGTGTTTACGAAAAAAACAAAGAAGACCTCTCCATAAGACCTTACTCGTAAAAAGTAGGAGTTGCTAGTTTTTAGGGAAAGATTCTAATTAATCCTATAGCAATTTTTTTTCACTTCATGGAACCTCCTACTACTTAAAAGTAGATCCTGAAGCCCCTCTCATGGGACCCCACCCTAAATAACAAAATTCATGAGACCGCCAACTTCCATAAATTTCGGAGCTTAAACTTTTAAGTTTGAATTGCACTACAAAATTCATGGGACCACCCGCTTTAAAATAATCCTAAAAAATATCAGCAACAACCACTAATTATTTTATGAAGCCCCCTCCATAGGACCCCACCTATTTTAAATTGCATACAAGGTCACCGGGAGATGGGGGTACTTGGAGACTCCGGAAACTGATACTTGTGTTAGTACAACTAATTCTTAAAAATAGGAGATTGGGTACTTGGAGATGCCAAACTTTTTCTTTAATATAATTTAATAATTTCCAAAAAAATATCATGACATAGGACTTTGAAAACAAGAACAAGGGTAAAGTTTAACATTAACTTTAAATTTTAAAAACACAAAACAAAATGTCAAATCTCATTGTGTTAAAGAGTCAAAGAGTTCAAAACTAGCACTACATATTTCATATTAGATAACCATTACATATTGAAATTCAAAAATATTTATAGTTCATGTTGATACACAAACATAAAACAAAAATCAGAAATCTATCATCTACTCTTCAATGTTTTGATCACCCATATCAAGCTCCTCATCTACAATGCTCTCCACATAATCATCACTCTCAAACTCAAGTTTCTCTAATGGTACTAGAACTAGGGGCAATTCATTAAGGCCATATGATTCAACTGCTTCATCCACAATGGTTGTTGATGGAAAACAACATTTTTGTTTTGTTTTTGACCTTTTCATGTGCCTTTTGTGAGATGAGATGCATAGGAGATGACCAAAAACCTAGCAAGAGATGGGGAGACGACAAGAGACATGGAAGTGAAGTCTCCAGCTGAAAATGAGGTCTCGAAAAGCATGAAAAGTCTCTAAGACACGTCTCAAAAGGTTGAAGATGTGTATCCATGTTACAGAGACTGGATATAAGTTATGGGGATATTTTTACTGCTATCAATGGTTATGCTAATCTATATGATATTCAATCGCATTGGGCACATGCCTATTTTGTTGTGTTTTGGGCTAAGCCATTCATTTTTTATTTTTTTTTAAATTGTTATTTCAAATTGGACTGATTTGTTGTTGTTGTTGTTGTTAAAAAAATTGGATTTATTTGTTGTTGTTATCAAATTGGATTTATTTTTTGTTGTTATCATTTCAAATTGAACTATTCTAGGTACATTATCAATTATGAATCAATTGATTTTGTTTTGTTGTTATTAGTTTTATTAGTTAAAAAAAAAAATCTCATTATTGAATAATTTATTAAGTTTATTTCTAATGTTTCATTTTGTGAGCATGTTTTAGATGTAATGAGCATTAAATGGTGAGTTTGTGCAAACCACAACTCATGAAATATGAGTCAATGAGTTTGACTCAAAATCTATCTAGTTGAATTCTAATTTTATTATCATAACTTGACATATTGAGCTCAAAATACCTCCTACTTATCAATTGATGAGCTAAAGGGGTTCCTTGATGAATAGTTTTGTTGAAGGTTTTGCAATGGGGAAAGCAAGCATGATGACCTTGTGGAGAAATCTTGATATTAAGTTTGTTTGAGTCAAAGCAATACTAGGTTGGGTGACCTCCATAGAAGTCTCGATGCCCCACTCAAACTATGAATATTTCTTAGATGCAATGAGTGCTAAGTGGACCATTCATTCTCATGTGAGATGAATGCATGCAAGCCACTGATGAAATATGGGTCAATGAATTTGACTTAAAAACTATATGGTTGAATTATGATATTAATACCATAATTTGATACACCATAAAAAAAATACTTAATAAATATCAATATTTAAGAATAATTAAGTCATTTTAATCAATAAGATGTAATTTCAAAGAATCATTTAAAGTTTTTGAATGAAGAATGGAGAAAGGAGTTTGGATGAACAAAAGGAGTTTGGATGAACAAAAGGAGAAATAGATTCCTCCCAAAGAAGGATTAACAAAATTGTTTTTTGATGGAGCATCAAGATGTAATCCAAAATTGACTAAATAAGATATTTTCTTTAGGATCTCAAAAGGTGGCTTTATTTATGGGGGCTAATTATTCCTTGGGTACAAATATAGCAATGAAGCATAATATGAACCTCTACTTGCAAGTATGGTGGGTACTATCTCCCAAAATATTAAAAGACTAGTTAGAGAGGGGAGATTCTTTACTAGTGATTAATGCTATAAATAAAGGGTCAACACCTAATTGAAAGATTAACCAATTTGTTGAAGAGATGAAATGGCTTAGTAGTTTTATTTATTGAAAGCAACATTGAAATGTTGTAGTTTATTATCTAGGAAACATGGGCATAGAGCAAGAGTCTATAACAACTATCTAGTCATTTTTTTTGTTTATAGGTAGAATTAGATGGCCACATTTCTTTTCTAGCTACCATGATTATAAATTAGCTCTTAAAGGGATATATTTCTAGTTTTTGCCTTTATGTTATCTCCTTGGAGTGGGTTGAGGGTGGTGAAAATGCCTTTTTTTTGCTTTGTTTTAGTGAATCATTCAATATGGTAGTTATTATATACTATTGTTCATTCTATGGTCTTGAAGGATCGGTAAGTTAAGTGGGTCTACAAGTGTAAATGGATATCTAGTAAAATGTGGGAAGTTAGGTGCATTAGTGGTCATGTATGGAAATGAGTTGCATCATAGAAGGATTAGTGGTTTTCATGTAGTGATTTTTTGTGGTTTGTAGCTTGTGCTTTTATCCTAGGTGTGTGTCATTAGAATTATGGGATGTTCATATCAATAAACTCTCCACTACCTAGGGATAATCATATGAAAGCAATGGAGGTTATGCACAAGAATCTATTTTAATTTTACAAACCTACTTTAGTGATGTTGTTAAGGTTCTTACATATGTGTGCCACTTATAGGTAGGATCATGTGGAGGTGGGTAACAATTTCTCTATGCCTATTTTCTACAATAGTTCACTTCACCTCACTCAATGTTGAAAGGAGCTCAACTTTGCTATTAAGTTTCCATTACTTGCATGCTTGGTGTAGGAAATCTAGAGAATGTTGTTGCATCTACTACTTCAAGATAGGTAGAAGAAAATGTGGTGTTGAATGGTGGTACAATAGATGATAAAGATTGTTGGGTATAAAGATAGTAATAGGTTTCTTCTAAAAAAAATATTGTCTTTGTTTTTTCTTAATAATATTGTATTTCTTCAAGACTTGTTTGATCAAGGTGTTGGTCTTGTGACAACATGGTAGATGACCTTCCATAAATTTTTTATATTATATATGTAAAGTTATAAAATATTACCATACTTTTGTCTAAAAAATGAAACCTCAATAAAACTTCACCTAAACAATCTAAAAAATATTATTTATATAATTTATTATTATTTTACAAAATTAAATTATAATATTATATAATTATACTAAAATTTGGTAAACCATTACTAAAATCAATATTAAATTTACTTATTTCTAATTTCTAGATCAACAATTAATTAACATAAAATACATATTTTCACCAATTCAAATTTTGAATTTGAAAATAAAGCAATTACTATAATTACTGTGAGTGAGACAGGATAAATTCAACGTCATAAAAAAATAAAAAGCCACCATGTGTCCTCTACTTTGTTTGTTTATTTAAGTCTTGAAAGGTCAATATAAATCCAGCGTACTGTCTGCATGTTTCCTGTAGACATATTTTAAATTTTTAATAAATTATTATTTATGGTCAGTCCACGGCTACTTCGGATAGAACACGTATAGTTTCTCTATCTCTTGAGAAAAAAATCATTGCGAGAAAGATTCATTTTCATTTTAACCCCAGAAAGTTCATGACTTTCAACCAGCTAATACACCCTCGTTTCTCGAAAGGAGAGAAGTTAACACCTGTCCTAACTGCGATATAATTGGGGGGGCCTTAGAATAGTAGGGCTCTGGCAAGCAGGCTGGTACTTGGCGGGATATTGAGACGGAAAAAAGAACTACTCCTGCCCTCGGTCTATCAGGTAAGGGCCCCTCTTGGGAGGGCGTTCGATTCCACTGACTGACTCGACTGAATACATAGGCCTCTCTCCCGAATGAGAGGAAAGGGGCGGTCAAGGGAATGGGCCGGGGCATCAGATATCAGAATGTCTTCAGAAGAAAGAAGCACAAAATTTTCTGCCAAAAAGAAGATGAAGAGATTGAGAGGAACACCAGTTAAATGGTTGCTGGCTTTGCTGTTTACATTCATATTTGTCTTCCTCTTCAAGTTTTGGGTATGAATCTTCTTACTCTTTTGGCATATATAGTTTATTGCTTTTTAATTTTTTTTCATGATTCAAAAATGTTGATAGTAGTGTATAATCTAAAAGGAAGTGGCTAATCTTCACACAAAACGGCACTCTGTACAGATCTTAAAATCTGTAAAACACAACAGATTTTTGTAAAAAATTTAAACGTGAATCTTCATGTTCTGCATCTCCATTGCTGTTAAACCACAAAAATTCTGTCAAAAAAACTCTGTGTTTTGTACATCTGAGAGATTTTTTGGAGTGCCGTTTTGGGTGGAGATTAGCCTGTACCAATCTGAAATGTTCATGGAAAAATATTTACATAATCAAATTGAAAGAAAACATTAATGGATATTATGAAATTGAAATCTGATGTATCTCTTAAAAATTTTATGATATTAGATTTCCACAATCCATATTGTTGACTGTGATTGTTTTTAGATTTGACTGTGTGATAGTTTTTGCAGTTTTTTTTTGGATCACAAAGGGTGTTTCATGAATGTTTTATTTTTTTAATGGGTAATAAGATGTACATACCCTACCTCCTTGTGGGATTTGAACTTGTGACCTCTCTTTCAAGAGCACAAGTTCTCCACCACTAGGCCAACTCGAGTTGTACTAGATGTAATGAATGTTAAGTAGTTCAGCCAACTCGAGTTGTACTAGATGTAATGAATGTTAAGTAGTTCATTCATTCTCCCTAGAGATGAGTTTGTGTAGACCACCACTTATTAAATATGGGTCAATGAGTTTGACTCAAAAACTATGTAGTTGAATCCTAGTATTAGTATCATAACTTGACATATTGTGGAAAATACTTCCTACTTATCAATTGATGAGCTTAAGGGGCTCTTTGATGAATAGTTTAAAAGAGCCAACACTTGCTGAAGGTTTTGCAAATGATTTAGCAAGCCAAGCGAACCTGACCTTGGGAAAAAATCATGGGTATTAAGTTTGTTTGAGTCAAAGTAGTACTAGGTTGGGTTACCTCCAAAGAAGTCACAATGCCTCACCCCTGTGAATGTTGCCTAGATGCAATGAGTGTTAAGTGGTCCATTCATTCTCATGTGATATAGGTTCGTGTGAACCACTACTCATAAAATATGGGTCAATGAGTTTGACTTAAAACTACAAAATCCTTATACTAATACCATAATTTGACACATACTAAAAATACACCATACTTATCAATGTTTAAGAATAATTAAGTTATTAAAATCAATAATATGCAATTTCAAAGAATTTTTTATTAAATCTAAAAATATTTCTTAGACAATTTACTCAAAAAGTTAAACATAAATTACTTTAATTGGTTCGTGTAGATATAAAAAAAAATTCTGATATTTGCATGGATCAATTGAACTGATGTGTTTAATTTTTTTTAGGTTTAATAAAAAAAATTGAATTTGAATATTGCTAGTTGTGATAGGTTGATTATACTTAGCAAAATTCTAGATAGAAATAGAATTACTATTTATTACTTTTGTATCCATCAATTGAATGAATATTAAACTTTTTTATGTTTATATAAAATAAAATAAAAATTGTTATACTTAATTTAGGTTAATTGAATAAACACATACAACTCACCACAAAATAACTTAAATGAATATTTGACAATTGTGTGTAATTTATGTGGGCTAATGTATTTTGAAACTAAATACTAAAGTGCATAAAGTAAATGCAATAAACAAGGGTACTTATCTCTATGATTGAAGAATGAATGATCTCTAATGTGTAATTGACTTCTAAATTATCTTTGACCCATAAATGCTACCTCTCTATGTCTTGATTGGATTTTGCATTGGATCATAACTCTATCTAAGGTTGAGTCCATGGGTTAAAATCTTTTATGCATCAATGGACCTATCATTTATACTCAAAATGTGATCCACAAAATAACTTAAATGAATATTTGACAATTATGTGTAATTTATGTGGGCTAATGTATTTTGAAACTAAATACTAAAGTGCATAAAGTAAATGCAATAAACAAGGGCACTTAGCTCTATGATTGAAGAATGAACGATCTCTAATGTGTAATTGACTTCTAAATTATTTTTGACCCATAAATGCTACCTCTCTATGTCTTGCTTTGGATTTTGCATTGGATCTTAACTCTGTCTAAGGTTGAGTCCATGGGTTAAAATCTTCTATGCATCAATGGACCTATCCTTTATACTCAAAATGTGATCTTGCCAAGAGTATACCTCTACTTTATGACTCACTTGAGTGATCTTTGTATGCTTCACTCTTGTATGGTATCTAGAGACAATGGTTTTAAAAAATACCTTGGAAGGATTGTGGTTGTTTTTAAAAATGCAAGTAAAGGATAAAAGAGAGCAACCATAGAATGATGTATGCAAATTTACTACTTTTAATGCAGTGAATTGAAGTGATTTAATATTAATTTCTCCTTGAATATTTCTAGGGTGTGAGAGATTGAAGATGTTGTTAAATGGTGGCAATGAATGTCTTTACATACAAGTATGTAGCATCAAATCACATAAATGTTTGTTTAGTCAACTCATTTTGTGTAGTTGAATGTGTAGTCCAATCAACCTAACTTAAATGAGATTTAAAATTTCAAAAGTCAAGTCTTTAACAATAGGGTCAGCCTACATCTACAAAAATGACTAAATATAGTAGAATAAGGTGAACTCACAAAGCTGGTTCCCACTTTTTGGTACATCCTGATTTTTGTTGAAATCATACATTTTTTGGAAAATATAATTATTTAAGCTTTAAGAGGTCCCATTTGAAGTAATTAATTGAAGAGAGTTAGATCAAAGGCTCTTAGATAAAAATTTCTTGGATAGAACCTCTCTACTTCTAAATCATACTTGCAATGGAGTCTCCTTTGTATCTATCAAATGCTGATAAAAAACCAATTTTACATTAGCCTTTGAGGGGTCAAACGAATTCATTTAGAAGTTTTGTTTTCTTGAGGATTTAGTCCTTATTATAAGCTTTCCAAATAGTATAATTTTTAATATATTTAAGTTTATTAATATATTTTTATTTTATTTTTTATGAATGTAGGTTTTTCACCGAACATGAACTTCTTTGTTCAATGCATTGGGAAAAATAGCAAACTAATTCAAAAAAATTCTAAAAAATATCTATGCCCTAGGTATTGATGTCTTCTTTCTAACAAAAAAAATAAAACTTAATTTTGATATATATAGAGCAAGTTATGTGTTCAAACGTACACCTATTATCTAAATTATAATTAGTCGGACTTCAAAACTTAATAAAATAAAAAATATTCAACATATCACTATCAAACCAACTACATGCCTTGGGTATTGATGTTACAAACCAAAATTTAAAAGAGATAAGTTTTTATCATTTATAGAAAAAAATTTATACGTTTCGGGATGCACATCACTCTTAAAAAATGTTGTTTCTTGTAAAAAACTACTTTTGAGGGAGATGGAAAAATCAATAAAATTTTATTCAAAAAAATTTGAAAAAAATATATTTAGAATCTACCAAAAGGATTTTACAAATCACTAGTTTACATCATCTTCAAATTCTTAACGATTTAAAAGTTATAGGTGTCGGAAAGTGAAGGTTTTTTGCAAAATGTTCATCTAAGTGTCAAAGTTGGTCAAAAAGTGGGACCCAGTATTGTGAGTTCACCCAATAGTAGGATCTAAGTGGGGAATGAATGTTTGGGTAGGTGTGATACAATACGAGAAGATATGCAAAGATGGATAAGGTGGAGCAAAATGTATGGGGATTTGTGAGTTAGAACAAGTAAAGGCTTCGAGAATGAAGCTAACTTCACACAAGATTGTGTTATTTGTCAATTTGTACATTTTTTTAAATACTCTCAAAATGAGCATAGATCAAAATGGGAAGTGACATAGGTGTGCAAATTTTACTTACATTTTGTCCCCACTTTGAGGTACATGTAAATCCTAGAATGATTGTGTATCACAAAATAGGTACCTCTCATAAACATGTGTGTAAAGTAAATATTCAAACACAAAATGATATCATGTAAGTCCATATAAATTAATGGACCCTATTGAATATGATCATGTAAGTTCATCATTTGGCATCCACACTCCATGAGAACCTACAAAATAGGGAAAATATGTAATGAGTAGCTTATGTCACAAATAAAAATTAGGCATGAAATTAGGAGCTTGCTTAACTATCCAAGAAATAGAAAAATCATGAATTAAGAAAAGCTAAGGAATTCTACTTGTTCAAAAAGTGATAGTATTCTATTTGGCTCAATGGCCATAGGATGAGAAGGTGAATGCGCAATGTTGGCATGTCATGTGATGATGATTCATCTAGTCATGGTGTTGAATCTCCATATAGCAATTATCCCTACCTAAAATCTCAACTCAAGAATGATCGTGACAATTAGTTGCATCCATAATCTCAACAAGGAATTAAAGGAGGGAGAAATAATGCATCGAATGTAAATAAAATCTAAAGGTAAGCATGCAACCATGTAAAACATGTAGAGTAATAATTGTATGTGTATCATGTAATAATCAAGTGTAAATTGATTAAGCATAGTAAGAACATGTGGATTGGAGATGAATCTCTAAGGATAAGGTTTCTCCTAGCATGGGCAAGTAGAATATAGTATCGTAGCCCTCGATGGTCGAAAACACCCATATAGGTACATAAGACACTAAAGGCGGCATATGTCCCCAATGTGATAGCACAAGCACATGATTTGTAATGTAATAGGTCCCTCATGCTAACATGATTCTAGGTAGAAACAATATGATATGGGAAGGCATGATGCCCTTGATAATAAGATTAGCACTAAGAGAGATGTAGGTATGAAATGTCAAGAAGAGGAAGACATGATGTTCTTGACATAGAGACATGACATATGGTAGGTGTGGTGTAAGGTATGATATCCCTAATGGGAAAAACATGTCCACTAAACATAATGAGTAAGGAGTAAGGCATGATGCTCCCAATGTGGATATAAATGCTAAAGACATTGTAAGAAAAGTGTGGATGATGAAGGCGTGATGTTCCCAATGCAAAGATATAAGTAGCTTAAATGGTAATGGTTAACATAATGCCCTTGTTATGAGGATATAGCAATGAAAGTGTGAAATCTAAAAGGGGGGGTATGAGGCCCTCAAGTCTAGTGATAACTTTAAAAATATTATAATGTTACAACAAAATTCAAATATGTAACTCATAAAATATATGATAATATAGGTACAATATGTAACTTATAAAAAGAGTCATATAGCAATATAGGGTCAAAGTAAGTAATCAATAGTTAATGGTAACATATAAGCATCATAATAATATAAATGTCATAGGTATGAGACAAACATAAGTCATATAAAAAGCATAGCAAACATGGAAATTTGAAATAGGTATAAAACAAAATGTAACAAGGAAACATAAACAAACAAAGTGAGAAATTCAAGAAACATAAAATTGTGAGTGGATAAAAAGGGGGAAAAAGAGATGTAGAAAGCCAAAAGTATTGAACTAAGTGGTAAACTAAACAAATGTATGGAAAACGGACACCAAAATGCTCTAAAATGAGAGAACGGTCTTGAAAACAAATATAGAAGGTCAAATGGGTGTGAAAAGTACAATGGGTAAAGTGTTCATATAAAAAAGGCCAAAAAGTAAAAGACATTGATGGAATTTAAGCTATAGGTATATATGTTATAATTATGCTTATGTATTATTGAACAAATTTGGGAGGTTCAACTTTTGTCTTGAAAGGGTAGTATGCTCATTCTCATCGAATAGGCTATCATCTCAATGAAATTAATCAAAACTATCTTCTTTTGTTTGTGATTTTTGTTCTTGTTTGCTTGTCTTGTCAATTACATGTGTTTTTTCTTTGTATTCCTTTGAGCTAGGTATTATAATTTCTTATCTAAGTAATGTGCTTATTTCACTATCCATTTTTGTAACATATTTTAAGACCTATTTTAACCATAACCTTAACCTTTTTCGCAATCCAAATGAATGTCATATTTCTTGTGTTATTTTTTATTTTTTATTTTCTTGTATATTTGTTCACATTTATGATTCCTATTATTTTTATATTATTTACTTTTTTATGTCTACCAAAAGTCCTTAATAAAATTAAATCATAGAACTATTAGAAATTACAAATGTATGTGCATTTTATTATTTTTTATTTCAATTCCCAACAATTAGCTGCTAATTTTTTTTTTCTTAAATATAATAACAATCAATTTTGAACAAATTTCTTATTTTTTAGATTATTCTACAAATTTGATTAAGTTGAATTTTCCAAAAAAACTTCTATTTTTCATGTAAATTGTCATTCAATGAATAATTAAACAAGCAAGTTTCTTTTAGTTTTACATTTAAATTTTTAAAAAACTATAATTTAATTTTTTATTATTTTAAATTTGTTAATTAATTTAATTATTTTATTGCAGATAAATCATCCAATTTTAATGAAACAATTCAATTAATTTATAAATATGATATTCTCTCATCTATTGTACAATTTACAAATTTAATAATCCTTTCATCCCCTGAATCAAATAAAGAAACCTTTGAAATAGAAGCAAATAACAGCTCAAAACCAACTCATAAAATCTTCCAGTTTTAGTAATTCTTCCACCTCCTGAATCAAATAAAGAAACCTCTGAAAGAAAAGCAAAGAAGAGCTCAAAATCAACTCATAAAACTGAAACAAAAAACAAACCACCCCAAATAAAGCTGTTTTTAATGGGTGTCATATATTTTTAGTTTTTCATAGTGAACTCTGTTTTTGGGCAGCCTTTTTCCAATCCAGTAAACACTTTTTAATGCCGTTGTGTATTTGTTAAATTGAAAGGTTTAAGGATTATAAATCCCTCACCCAACATCTTTGTGGATTGATATTCACAACAGAATTGATAAGTGAAATTTCATGGCTCTTGCAGTTGTACGAGCTATGGATGCATGAATCATTTGCAGACAGAAGTATCTTCCACCCAGACAAAACAGAAGAAACCACCACACTCTGGAAAAATATAACCAAGGCCAAAGAAATCATAGACCACTACTGCAAAGTACCCCACACGTCCTCATTTTCACCCAAATCTACTCACCCCAATGATCAGCATTCCCCTGATAATCACTCAGAAAGTTGCCCCTTGTATTTTAACTTCATTCACCAAGACCTGGAGCCATGGAAAAAGTCGGGAATAACATTGGAAGCTGTCGAGAAAGCTCAAAAGGAGGCATCTTTCAGACTCATTATTGTTAATGGAAGTTTGTTTGTTGAGAGCTTTCGTCACTGTTTTCAGACAAGGGATTTGTTTACTGTGTGGGGAATTGCTCAGTTATTGAGGATGTATCCAGGAATGGTACCTGATTTGGACTTGATGTTTAATTGCAAAGATAAGACTACTGTGCATAAGGAGTTGTATAAGAATACCCAGCCACCGCCCTTATTTCGTTACTGTGGGAGCGAAGATACGTTTGATATTGCTTTTCCAGATTGGTCCTTCTGGGGATGGTAAGTTTCAAAATTGAATTTTTCCTCAAACTCTGTGTTCAATTATGTTGGGTAAAAATTTCATGAATATAGTTGAACTAAATAAGTTAGTTTGAAATTTTGTAAAATTATAATTGTTTTACTTTTCATTAGAACAAAAAAAATGGGTTAAGAAAGGATTGAAACTTTTTGGTAAAGTCGGAATAGGAAAATTTTACAGGATTAGAATTTTATGAATTACAATTTTTCTTCTCATAAGAATAAAAATAAGCTTTGAAAGGGTTCAATTTTTTAAGTAAAGTCAAATCAAATAGAAAATGAAGTTAAATTCAATAGATATGAATTATATGGTCAGCTCAAAGGCTGAAAACAAAAGCAATCAGCACTACACTAGCTGCACAATTGCTACAAACAACACAGATAAAGGTGTCCAGCAGTTAAAAGTTTTAAACCCATTGAGTTCGAGAGAGCTTTGAATACTAGTTTGTCGTTCTTTACATCAAATTATTGAAACAAAGATTTGATCTCCTTTTTTTTTTAATGGTTGATCCTAGTTTTTGACTTAAAGACCTTATGTCAAAGTGATCAATAGGGGCCGAAACCTTCAGTGTTCCATGACGACACGTTCCCTCCTCGCCCCCTCCCTCCCCAAAAAAAAAAAAAACCCGGGGGACGTTGTTGAGACATGGGGACTTGGGGAAATGTACCCCCATAGCACAAATACTTCCCCCACCTCTGCCACATTTGTCAGTGATGTCGTCAAGTCGTTTGCTATATGGCACATGTCATTACATACTGATTGCAACCTTTAACTTATCAAAACTAGTTGACCTTTCACGTGGCACTCACAAGGATGTTATATTGTAGATTTTACCTTGAAGATTTCAATTCACCTCTATTTTTTTATCAGTATTACCCCACACCGCTGTTCCCTCACGTCCCCAAATTTAGGCCCTTGTTCCCCTGGTCCCCGAAACCCATCCCGCATACTTGTGTCCCCCATCAAAAAACTTTGTGGAACTATGGTTCTTTTATATGCATGTAGGAAGAAGGTTGTGAAGCATGCAAAGGGCTAGCACAACAATCTCTTTGTGCAACCATCTTCATACTCCTTTCAACAATAGGTGAGGCAATCTCCTCGTGCAACCACTTTCATACTCCTTTCAACAATAGGTGAGGAAGGCATCTCCTCTATGTTCAAAGGATTACTAAGCTCTTTTTTCCCTTTCTTCCTCAAGCATTTTGTTTCCTCCTATTACCCAAGCAAACAACAGACAAGTGACCACACATAAGCATAATTGACAAACGCTCAAGGCCACCTCAAACTTGATCCTTTGCTCCCAAAAATCAAACTTAGAAGACAAGGAGATAGAGGAAGATAGCTTCTTAACATTCAAACAAAATTAGCAATACATCATTTGCTTAATGAATCTTGTCACAAGGTTAATGGCATTAAGTTGTCCAAAAGAACTAGTGGTGTCTACTCAAACCTCTTCATCCCAATATTCTAGTCATAAACCTAGGAGCCTAACTCAAATTAAGATCCTATTAAGGCATTCCTTTTTAAAATCAAAACCCTAGTTCCACATCTAAAGGAAGAGCCTCAATCTCAAAATGAACTATGGACCTCCTAAAAGGGCCCTAACACTATCATCATAATTCAAGAAGGTTATCAAAAAGAAGTAGTTAGTAGGGCAAACCACCAATCACCTTGGACTGGGATTTCTTGTCTATGCCAAGGTCCAAACTCCTCGATCCTTTTGGGGCATAAGATTAGTCGTAGGCATAGCAAAACCATTGCCAATAGAAAAATTACTACCCATTGAGAACAAAGCACTAGAAGAACCAACATCAAACTTGCTAGAGACATGGGGAATACAAAGTGGCTCACCTTCCAAAATAGGGGATGGGGGGGACCCATTCTCTACCCCACACAAGGATTTCCTTACCTTAAATATCACTTGGAGAAGGAGCCATGACCCCACTCACCAACCCTCAAACCATTAGCATTGAACCATATTTCCTAACAAAGCCCACATAGTAGGAGGGAAGAACGAATTGGTTCTATAAACCCTACCACAAGCCATAATCATATGAAGCTCCAAAAACTTTCTTGGAAAATGGATTAATAAAATAACAAATCTAGGCTAGTTGTTGAGAGAAAGGAAACTTACATCCATTATGAACTACTTCCACATAACCCCCATGATAGAAAAATATGCAAACAAGTATTTAGAATCCATAATGCAAAAGAATAGACAAACATGCAATCAAAATGACGTAAGATTTATAATGAGGAGAAAAAATGTCCTTCAAAAACACTCACACACTTGATGCATTATATTGTCAACAAAATTATGATACATTTGTAGAGTCTCCATGAATACATTTGAAATATCACGCTGCTTACTTTCACTCCATGTGAACAAGCAAATGAGAATCGTGTAACATGTCAATCCATGCTTCCTGTCCTTGATATTTTTAGTACTTCCAGATTGAATAAAACTCAGAAATTTAGAATTAGGTTAATTAATTTATTGTTTTCTGTACTTTTAAGCATAATAAGAGAAATGAAATGCTAAGGACAATGCACAGTTACCCTGGGAAAACCTCCTAAGAGGAAAAACCCAACCAAAGGATCCTCAGATCTGATTTATGATTTAGAATACAATTGAACATTACACACTTATCTGGAGTTGCAGTCACTATGTGAAAGAGATGAAATACTCTTCAATCAGCTTGCAGTCCTCCTCATCTAATCACAGTTCATTAAAGAAGTCTTCTATGCTTTGGAGATGGATTGCTGCCTCTTGTGGAGTTCGCTGTCTACTGTTTGGGATCTGCTATTGTTCGCTCTCCAATTTGGATCTTCTTCCTAGTTCGCTGTCTACTGTTTGGGATCTGCAACTGTTTGATCTAGTTCGCTCTCCAATTTGGATTTTCTTCCTCTTGGTCTGTTGCCGCTTGTGGAGTTCGCTGTCTACTGTTTTCTATTCCAAATGCCTTTGTATTAATTCGCTCTTTGCAGAATATAATGTCATCAGCTAAAAACTTGGTTTGATAATGAGAAGTATGCGCTGCATTTATAGGGGACATATAACTTCTCAACCATGTCGGCCTCCTTACCATTAAACAATTAAGTATTAATTTCCTTTTAATTGATGGAGCCGACCCTATCAAGGAGGCGTGTGAGTTGAGTGAAGCGTGGAGGTTTCTTTAGTTGAGGGTCGAGAGGTATTGGGCCTGGCCCTATAAAGGGGGGGGGGGGCGGATTCCAATGTTGCCCAAGGCAATTGGAATCCGCCAGCCCTAATTACAAACAACACTCCCTCTTAATTAGGGAATAGAATCATAATCATAATCTTCCAGCTTGCACACAAGCATAGACTGGATCCACCTTGCATTGCTCACAGAGGGTGGAGAGGATCCTTTACTACCATCTTACATTGCCCGCAGAGGATGGTCAAGGTTACAATACCATCTTACATTGCCCGCAGAGGATGGTTTAACAATTTACACTTCCTTTTACAATACCATCTTACATTGCCTGCAGAGGATGGTTAATATTATACTTCTCCCCGAGAAGTTTACAATACCACCTTACATTGCCCACAGAAGGTGGTTTAATATTTACAATACCATCTTACATTGCCCGCAGAGGATGGTTAATAATTACTCTTCTCCCTGAGAAATTTACAATACCACCTTACATTGCCCGCAGAGGGTGGTTAACATTTACAACACCATCTTACATTGCCCGCAGAGGATGGTTTTATACAATACAAAGTATCACTGAAATTGAGACTCCCTCTCAATCGGAGCTTCATTTTCCACAATACCAAGTCTATCCCTAAAGTACACAAACTTCACTTTGGATAGAGGCTTGGTGAGGATATCTGCAACTTGCTCATCAGTGCTGACATACTTCAGCTGAATAGCTCCTCTTTGCACCATGTCCCGAATAAAATGATAATGGGTTTCCACATGTTTTGACCTATCATGAAACACTGGATTGATAGACATTTTAATACAACTCTGATTATCACAGTGAATAACTATAGGATCCCATGGCTGACCAAACAACCCAGCAAGAAGCTTACGAAGCCATACTGCTTCTCTGGATGCTACACTTGCTGCAATATACTCAGCTTCAGCAGTACTCAATGCCACTGAGGATTGTTTTCTGCAAGCCCAAGAGATCACTGCAGAACCCAAGCTAAAGCAAATACCAGAGGTGCTTTTCCTGTCTTTGACGCTTCCAGCCCAGTCTGCATCAGAATAACCTTCCAAGGTTATTGGAGTGTTAAGTGGATACTTCAACCCAAAACCAACTGTGCCTCGCAAGTATCTTAGGATATGCTTGGCTGCAACAAGGTGAACATGCTTGGGCAAGCTCATGAATTGGCTAAGAGCATTTACAGCAAAACATATGTCTGGTCTAGTGTTAACTAGATACATCAGTGATCCAATCAACTGTCGGTACTCGAATGGATCTGCAAATTCAGAGTTAGCTGCAGAAACACTTAACTTCTTGAAGTTAGATTCCATAGGAGTAGACATTGGTTTACAATCCATCATTCTAAATCTTTTCAAAATGTCAATAGTATACTTCCCTTGACTTAGAAAGATTTCGTTAGATCTTTGCCATACTTCTAGACCTAGGAAATAATGCATTAGACTTAAATCTTTCATGTCAAATTCTGAAGCTAGTTCTTTCTTGCATTTAATAATAAGTTGATCTTTACCAGTAAGAAATAAGTCATCCACATAAAGAACTAGAATTAGCATTTCATCATTGGCTACTTTAAAGTAAATGTTAGGGTCAGCATCATTTTTACAAAAACCTAGACTTAGCAAGTATTTATCAATTCTTTCATACCAAGCACGAGGAGCTTGTTTAATACCATACAACGCTTTCTTTAACCTGCACACATGGGTTAATTTATCCTGAATCTCATATCCCTCAGGTTGCTCAATATAGACTTCTTCATCAATGACACCATTGAGAAAGGCAGTCTTAACATCCATCTGATGTAGTTTCCAACCCTTAGAGGCAGCAATAGCAATTATTGTTTTAATGGAAGTATATCTAGCAACAGGAGCAAATGTTTCTTCATAGTCTATGCTTTCCTTTTGGGAAAAGCCACGCGCTACAAATCTAGCCTTATATTTTTCAATACTACCATCAGCATTATGTTTAATTTTAAATAACCATTTAGATGAAACAACAGATTTACCTTTGGGTCTGGGCACAAGGTCCCACACATCATTCTTGATGATTGACTGATATTCTTCATCCATAGCAAGCTTCCAGGCATGATGACTTAAGGCTTCTTCAACATTGCAAGGTTCAGTTTCAATGAGATTACACATTAACGAAACGTAGTTGGAAAATACCTGAGGTCTCTTAGTTTCACGGAAGGTGCCACTTGGAGCAGCAAATCTCTCAGATTCTTGAATGGTGTTTCTTACCCAGAGAGGCCTCTTTTTGGTAATGACAATGTCACTAGGAATATCAGTGGGATTCATGGGTTCTGAAGGATCATCATGATTGTCTTGAGGTGGAGGTTCAACTTGCTCCCTCTGAATCTCAGGGTTAGTATCAACGTCTATATTTTGATTATCATTAGATTCATCAATAACACAAGAACCTTTCGATTTCTTAAAAGCAATGTCTTCTTCAAATTTAACATCCCTACTTACCTCAACGTACCTTTGACCTGGGATGTAAATCCTAAATGCCTTGGAGGATTCACTGTATCCGACTAGCATGCCTTTCTTTCCGGAGGGTTCCAACTTGGATCGTTTTTCCTTGGGCACATGAACATAGACTAGACTTCCAAAGATTCTGAGGTGACTAATGTCTGGTTTGGATCCTGTGAAGGCTTCTTCCGGGGTCATGTTCTTTAGAGCACGATGAGGACATCTGTTCTGGATGTATACTATTGTTCTAGAAGCCTCAGCCCATAGGAAGGTCTGCAAGTCTTGATCGTGGATCATAGCCTTTGCAACCTCCACAATGGTCCTATTCTTTCTTTCAGCAACACCATTTTGTTGAGGATTGTATGGAACACAAAACTCTCTCTTAATTCCTGACTCAACACAAAAATCATGAAAGCTACCGGAGGTGTACTCACCTCCATTGTCAGATCTTAAACATTTGATTCTTTTACTAGAGAAGTTTTCAGTTAATGCTTTAAACTCCTTAAATTTACTTAAGACTTCATCGGATTCTTTAGATTTCAAGAAGTAGATCCAAGTTTTCCTAGAGAAATCATCTATGAAGATAACATAATAAAGGAATCCACTAGGAGATGCTATAGACATAGGACCACATAAATCAGAGTGAACAAGTTCTAGTTTATCTTTAGCTCTATTTTCACTTTTATGAAATGGACTTTTAACATTCTTACCAGTAGCACAACCTTTACAAGTGTTATCATGAATTTGACTGAGTTTAGGCATACCTTTAACTATCCTTTCAAGAGATGGAAGGGCTTGATAATGTAGATTTCCAAGTCTTCTATGCCATAACTCACAGGATTCCGGAGCCTCATTAATGAGTGCTTGAATAGGGTTAGTAGAGAGCTTATAAAGACTATCATATCTATGTCCAATTATACGAGCAGATTTAAAACTATCTTTCTTAGACCAAGCAAGAACTTTTCCCTCAGAAAATGCAATTTGATAACCTTTATCTTCTAGAGCAGAAATGGAAATTAGGTTTCTTTTAATTCCAGGAACAAACAATATATCACTGAGATGCAAGGAAATACCAGAATCTAATTTTAGAGAAGTAGAGCCAGAACCTCTTACCGAATAACGTGCGTCATCACCAATTACCACGTGAAGGCTGGTATCCTTTTCTACTAGGCTTGAAAGATGATCACAGTAACCTGTGATGTGTCTGGAGGCACCACTGTCAATCAACCATGTATTGCTATCTGAGGGAACACTGCTAGATAGAGCGGAGATGAATAAGAAGTCATCATTTTGTTCTGAGACTTCATTTAGGTTTGCTTCACTTTGGTTAGGGTTAAACTGACATTCCTTAGCATAGTGACCGAATTTGTCACATCTAAAACATTGCACACGCAAAGTATCTCTTGGTTTCTTCCAAGGGTGTTGGGAACTAAAAGATCTAGATTCCCTATTTCTTTTAGGATAAGGCTGCTTCCAATTTCCCTTTTTCTTGCATTGAGCTGCAAGCATGTGATGGTCATCTACATGGGGGCTCTTGGAATGACCTCTTGATATGAGGCGAGACTCTTCTTGGATGCAATCATTCTTAAGGCGATCAAGAGAAGGTAACTCGGACCGACCACTTATGGTTTGGATAAATGACTCCCATGAGAGAGGTAGACCATTAAGGGCAATCATGGCAAGGTCTTTGTCTTCCATGTTATGACCAATTAAACCTAGCTGAATCTTTAGTTCTAAAATTTTCATGAAGTAGGAAATCATAGAATCTTCCTTAGCCATTTTTATATTAAGTAGTTGTTGTCTTAATGTAATTGCCCTACTAAGATTATTAACTTCATATGTACCTTGTAGATGGTTGAACATTTCCCTAGCAGTGGTGAATGAGGCGATAGAGGTGATGAGATGATCTTTGACTGAATCAATAAGAATCTTCCTGGCCTTGATGGCATCCTTTTTGAATTGTTTCAACTCAGCTGCATCTGAAGGCTCAATTTGCTCCTTTTCTTCTATGAATTGAAGAAGGTCTTCTTCCTCAAGAGCCAACTTGATTCTAACTTTCCATGCAGTAAAATTTAGATTCCCATCAAGCCTATCTTCAACTTTCAGCCCCATTGACCTGATTTACAAAAACATAGCAAACTGAAATAAAGGAGTACTGAATTTTAAATATGAAGATTGATCTAACCAATAAGCTCTGATACCATGATATTTTTAGTACTTTCAGATTGAATAAAACTCAGAAATTTAGAATTAGGTTAATTAATTTATTGTTTTCTGTACTTTTAAGCATAATAAGAGAAATGAAATGCTAAGGACAATGCACAATTACCCTGGGAAAACCTCCTAAGAGGAAAAACCCAGCCAAAGGATCCTCAGATCTGATTTATGATTTAGAATACAACTGAACATTACACACTTATCTAGAGTTGCAGTCACTATGTGAAAGAGATGAAATACTCTTCAATCAGCTTGCAGTCCTCCTCATCTAATCACAGTTCATTAAAGAAGTCTTCTATGCTTTGGAGATGGATTGCTGCCTCTTGTGGAGTTCGCTGTCTACTGTTTGGGATCTGCTACTGTTCGCTCTCCAATTTGGATCTTCTTCCTAGTTCGCTGTCTACTGTTTGGGATCTGCAACTATTTGATCTAGTTCGCTCTCCAATTTGGATTTTCTTCCTCTTTGTTTGCTGCCTCTTGTGGAGTTCGTTGTCTACTGTTTTCTATTCCAAATGCCTTTGTATTAATTCGCTCTTTGCAGAATATAATGTCATCAGCTAAAAACTTGGTTTGATAATGAGAAGTATGCGCTACATTTATAGGGGACACATAACTTCTCAACCATGTCGGCCTCCTTACCATTAAACAATTAAGTATTAATTTCCTTTTAATTGATGGAGCCGACCCTATCAAGGAGGCGTGTGAGTTGAGTGAAGCGTGGAGGTTTCTTTAGTTGAGGGCCGAGAGGTATTGGGCCTGGCCCTATAAAGGGGGGGGCGGATTCCAATGTTGCCCAAGGCAATTGGAATTCGCCAGCCCTAATTACAAACAACAGTCCTCACATATGCAACCTGTCCAATAAGCCAAAGGTTATGGTAGTAACTAATCAATCTCAACAACTACTCATGTGCTTACTTTAAATTAAAAAAAACTGCACAAAACAACCAAGTGGTATTAAATAAACCATGTGTCTAATAACACCATCTTACAAAACCATGTCACCCTCATTTTTAATGTTTGCTATTAAGTTTCCCCTTTTTGGCATTAATTGTTTTCAATATCTAATAGTTTTTTAATGTGCAACCCACAATAAATATTTATCTCAATGTTACATACATCCCAAATTGTTATAGAAAGAAATTGGTATTCCATCAAACATGCTATAAGCGAACTAGAAGAGTGAAACAAATATAGGAAGATTTTCTTGGAAAATATAAAGGATCCGATTTTTTGACAATCTCTATTTGGAAGGTCATAGGAGAAAAGCTGTAGCAATCATCCATGTACCATTAATAGTTATGTTCTCGTCCACCTAATCCTCCAATTATAATCTTTAAAAATAATCAATACAATTAAAAACTATTAAAATATCCTTTATGTACCAATAGTCGTCCAGTTGTACACCCGATAGTTAAAATTTGAACATTTAATTGGAGTTGTGCAACTTTGTTGATAACCATAGCACACAATTATGAGACACTTGTGCATAGGTATTTGTAAAAGCATTTATCAGACGAATGTGTATTAGATCAGTTGTGCAAAAAATTTTGGAAGTTGTAATGCGCACAATTATTGAGATGAAATTTTAAAAAATAACTGGTAGCAACTCAAAGCAATTATTATGAATACAATTGGATTTTTTTTTAAATAACATTTTATTTACATCAAGATATGTTTTAGTATTCTAAGAGAACCTCGAATTGATAACCATCATAAACATATTACTTGACAAAATCGACCATCAGATTTAGACCCTACTTCCATCCAATGAAAACATTTTCTTTATTCTCTTGCATACTAAATAAAATAGCCAAATTCAATATAAAAAATTGTCCTACCTTCGAGGTAGAGACCCACTCACAAGAAAGGATTACGGGCATGAGAAGGGAAGTAGCCAATCCACTCTACCCAAGGAGGACCAATTAAATTGATTTTTTAAGTTGAAAGTGTGTTGAGCAATATTCAAATATGGCACAAATAACTCATGCCAAGGACGTTTTCTTTTCACTTTTTTGTTACAGGTTTTTTTGGGTTGAACTATAGGTTTGCCTTATCACAATAAGGATTTACATCATCACGATTTTATAAGCATGGATCTCCATCATCATCAAGTCAAATATTTACTTAAAATATTTATTATATTTGGTCACTTGTAATTTAAAATTATGAACTGTCTAACAATTAATAGCATATTGTGATAGTCAAATCATGACCTTGTTGTAGCCACCAAGGTCAAATCTTCACTGGGTCATTATGATCACGAGCATTGTGCCTTAGCTGATCCATTCTGCTCATGAGTTTGAACCTTTGTGTCGATGTCATCATTCATGTCAATTGACTTAATGATCTCAACCCTTGTTGGTTTAATGTGCTTGCAAGCTTTGTGCCCTTGCTGTACTACTATGCTTACCAATTTGAATTATTCATATTAATGTTCTGCATTCACATCAAGGATGAGATCTCCCATTTGTGATATCACCTAATTTAGGCCAGGCTAAAAATTCTTGTATTACCAATCAAAAAATTAAAAATTATGACGTTACATTACAAGGGAAAGGTTCTAAAACTCTCTACTCTCCTGTGCCTGTGTAATATGCATCCATCTCCTTGAACGAAGTAGATTACTAGTTTGTATAAACAATAGAACCTATTATGATAAACTTTGATATCAGAAGCTTGTGTGTATATAGTCAAATCTGTTTATTAGGAGTGGCCATAAATTTATAGTTAAAATTAGGATGATTGAACGTCTTATGTATTGTTTCTTCTCCAAAGATGATAACTCTCCAAGATTGAACGTCTTATGTATTGTTTCTTCTCCAAAGATGATGATAACTCTCCAAGGAGATTTGGATGGATATTTATTCAAATAGACAAAAATTCGCATGTGCAATCTCACAAACAATTCAGATCTCATAAACTAAACTAGCGGGCGTCTTAGCCCTTGAACTAAAACATAACATTTGAACAAGAGAGCGGAATTCTTCAGTAAATAAGAAAAGTATTAAATTTTATCTCAGTCTAGAGGCTGGAATATACTTTAATTGGGACACACTGCTTGCGCCAAGATGAAAGCAAAAATAGAATTTTAATAAGCTATATAAACAAACTGATTAACTAAGAATCAGATTTAAACACCTGGATAACTAAATCAACAAGCATGACCTACATTGCTAGCAGTGACTCCAAATTCGAATTTGGTAGTCTAAAGATGAATAATTGAATTTCTTTGGTTTTGATTAAACGGATAAAACGGGTTTTTAATTTCTTTGTTGTTTTAATGATAGGGTGGAGTTACAGATACCACCATGGAACAGAACCATGCAGGACATCCAAAACCGAAATCAGCAGGTCAACTGGCCGAATAGAGATCCAACTGCCTATTGGAAAGGCAATCCTTTCGTTTCTCCCAAGAGACTGGACCTTATGATGTGCAGCGGGATTCCCAATTGGAATGGCAGGCTATATATACAGGTAAACAAATTAAATTAATCCCACGTACATGTAGACTTCTGACGTCACACTTCATAAAATAGTATTGTAAGGAATCTTATACATCCTTACTAGTATACTGATATATTAACTTTGCCAATTCATTCCCAGATGTTTGAAGAAAGTTTGAAGAATTGATGTAGCCCAACTTAACTTGGAGATAGGCTACTCAATCCTTTTGTATTAGCACTTAAAAATGTCTATGATAGAATTACATATAAAAGTTTCTGCAAGGATGTAGTCTTGCTTTTGGTGTTTTAAAAATTGAATATAAGAAATAAAATTGCCGTATGCTACTGACTGAAAAGAAAATGTGTTATGAAATTATATATGATTAGAATCACTGACTGAAAAGAACATATCTCATAAAACTATTATGTGATTGAAATTGCAGATTTAAATCCCTCCAAAGAATGAATTTTATTGTGAGTGTTCTGGATATCAAACAGAAAATTTAGATTGCAATGATGCTAACAAAAAAGTACTGCTTGTTTTTCTTTTCACCGAAGGAGGATCAATTGTTGTTGAAGTTAAACACGGGTCAATCCACTTGTTTTCAACAGTATGTGGGATAACAAAATTATAAAAGCAAATATTAACAATAAATTTTCAATCACAATGCGATATGATAATGCCAAACTTTATGATGTATGGTAGTATTATTATATTTGTCTTCTTCTGGCTTTCTATTATCTTTTTCACTGAAAAGTTTCCTTATGAATATTTGTGAATTCCAACAATTGGTTTTACACAGGACTGGTTCAAAGAGTCTAATAGTGGTTTCAAGGACTCCAAACTTTCCAGCCAGTGTACTCACAGGTAAAAACTATTCTGTACCGAAACCAAAGTGACAAATGTCAATTTTTTCTATTTTGTAGCACAACCAAACTGATAAACTTTAATTTTTGCTATTTTGTACCACAACCAGAGTGATAAACTTCAATTTTTGCCTTTTACAAGGATGAGATCTGATAAACCACTACCTCAGACCTATGTAATTAGACACCTGCAATGTCCCATATGAATATAGTTTTGAAAGTGCAGCATATAAATATAGGTCTGAAATGTCCCATTAGGCATACTTCCAACGTTTTAATGCCCCTTGCCATTATTGGATGGATAGTCATGGAAGTAATGGGCGCAGTCCTACTGGCACATTATGGAACTGTACTTGGATGGCTGTCAGATTGCATATAGATGAGAAATTACTGTAACCTTTGAGCCTTGTAAGGTTGAAGTAGTCTCTTTGACCTATCAAAGTATATCTACTCGCATAGAAAACTGTTTCTACAATATATCTCTACTTGTATGCTTCGTTTGTAGCACAGTTAGGCACCTCCCACAAGAAGTATGGGGTACTCCCATATTACTATAAGCCATCTGTAGACCCATATACAGACCACCCGACATCATGGACTATAAAATAATCTTTATTTCTTTCTTTCTTTCTTTCTTTAGAAAATTGTTTATTTGGGTGCCACGCCAACTTTGTTGGACTCTCATTACATTGGTGTGACTGAAAACATATGTGCAATTGTGCCTAATATTGTAATACGTCATCATTTAAAAAGTAAATATCTTTGGATATACAAATTATTGAGATAGTTTTTGTTGGCCTGTTGTTTCAAGATATAAGATATATGTAGAAGGCATAGCATGGTCAGTGAGCCTCAAGTATATTCTGGCATGTAACTCTCCAACTCTCCTGATAACACCAGAATTCTATGATTTCTTCCTGCGAGGCCTTGTTCCTCAGCACCACTACTGGCCCATAAGACCAGATAAGAAGTGTGAATCCATCGAGTCTACTGTCAATTGGGGAAACAACCACACAGAAGAGGTGAGTGTAATTCCTTACATGTTTCTGTGTATAGCTTCTAGCTACATGTTAAACTTTCTTGTTTCTATGAAATTCTACATATCTCTTCAGGTATCATCCTGAGGACAGGTACATGGTGTAAAACGTTAAATTATTTCTAGTTTCTTTATTTTACTGATTTTAGCAGAACTTTTAACATTTTGGGTTGCTGTGCAGGCCATGGCAATTGGTGAGGCAGGGAGTCATTTCATATTAAATGAGTTAACGATGAAAAATGTTTATGACTATATGTTCCATGCTTTAACGGAGTATGCCAAACTACTGAAATATAAGCCTACTATCACCAAAAGGGCATTGAAGTATTGTTCAGAGAGTATGTTATACTTTGCAAATAATGCAGAGAAAGTGTATATGAATGAGTCAATGGTTGCAAGTTCGAGTCCTTCACCCCCATGTAAGTTGGGGGATTCAAAATCTATTGGAAATTCAGACTTTAAAAAAGGGAATAATCAAGATAAATGAAAAAGAAAATATTACAGTATTTCTATAGTCCAGCCTAAAGAGACTAGTGTCAAATCAAGATGCATGAATCTTGTAATGCTTATCAATGATTCGATATTTTTGCAAGAATATATTACAACAAGAAGCTACCTACCAAATTTGATAAGGATATCATTTTTTATCTTTTGGTTTATTGCACATATTAAGTACTTTGTAAACACCAGAGGGGGCCAAGTTCAATTGATGAAATGGCTCAGTCGTAGAAAAAGAACATATCCAGCATTCACGATGCACTTGGGTACATCCTGAACATTTTCCATCCATCATACCATCCCCATCATCCCACATGCATTATGGGTCTTTGCATGCAACAGTAGGTGCTGTAACATGACCAACAAGGATGTGACTGTTATGCTTATCGTTTGCAGGTTCTATGGTAAGTTGTTTTTTGTTATGATCTAATTTCAAATAAGATATGAATAGAACCAACAAAGAAAATCATGACTTCAGCATTTGGAAGGTCAAAAAACTTACAGCCACAGGACAGAATTTGTGGTTTTGAGTGGTGAGAAGTGCAAGCTAATGTTCTTTTTATTGCTTCTTTATCATCAGCCCTTTCATTTTATTCTCAAAATTCAATTTCTTTATGTTTGTTAGAAAGCCTCAATATGCACATTTCATCAACGTTGGCTACTTTTACAATTTGTTGATCATGCGATAAAATAGTCAGACGGCTGCCTTCCCTGAAGTCACTGTAATTTCATTTCAGTGCTTTAAGGTTCTCAGACATTTAACGTCATCAAGGAGGAACTGATCTCCCTTAAACCCTTCCCTCAATCAACATGATCTACTTCACCTCCAAATTATGAGACAACTTTGAGGATGTTGGTCTGCAGCTTTATGAGGTCATTTACCTTTTGACATATTCTCCCATGCTAAGAACAAATACAGCCAACCCATCTTGCCATGTGGTATAATATATTTCAATCAAGCCATTTATACCCAATGTCACAATCTTTTCCCAACGGCCCACCCATGTCCCTGTAGGGGAACATTTCCAAGACTTGGGGGAAACGTCCCCCCACAGAACCACCTCTGCCACCTCTATCAGGGATGCCGCTGGGTCGCTTGCTATATGGCACATGCCATTACATACTGATTGCAACCTTTAACTTCATGAAAACTAGTTGGCCTTTCATGGGGCCCTCACAGAGATGTTATATTGCAGATTTTGCCTTGAAGATTTCAATTGACCTCTATTTCTATATCAGCACCGCTCTGCCACCGTCCCCCGCCCTCCCCTCACTGTCCCCAAATTTAGGCCCTTGGTCCCCCGTCCCCGCATTCCCCCGTCAGGAAGCTGCGTGGAACATTGGAAAACACATTATCACATCTGTCAAAACTACTTTAATCAAATCAGCCTCCCTGAAAAAATGTGAACTAATATTACATGCATACTTCAGATATGGCAATTAAAAAGCCGGACGAAGAAAACTATAGCAGTGGCTTACCTGCAATATTGTGTCACACCTCCTGCAGGCACCCAGTTTACTTGTCATGGATCAGTGTATTGATCAATTCACGAGGGCCAGGATGATATCGGCTTCTCGTGTTGTCATATTGAGACCTCATCTCGGAAGGATATCATTCTGTGTGAGAATTAATATACAATTAATAATTTTAATTTTAATTTAACACATTTTTACAAATATAAAACATTCTAAATTAAATTGTAACTCAAACATAAGTAAAATATTATTACCATATGTATATGATAATAAATAAAAGAAAAATAAAAAATATTAAAATGAACAACAAAATGATGGTGAAGTGAGAGTGGTCAACCTACTCTATCACCTCACTTTCCAGCTCCTAATCAATGGTCTCGAGTCCAGACAAATTATAAAGAAAAGCATAAAATAAAAAAACTAAAGTTAAAAGAAGAGAAACGAAAATCAAGGGTGATGGTAATCTACCAAACTGCCATATTAAAGTAGGAACTTGAATGCAGGTGGAGAGCAATATACCACAGAAGGAGACAGATTAAGGGTAGGGAATAGGTGCCTTGAGGGAAGAAGTCATTAAACAGGCTATTACTAGGGCATTGTGCCACCCCACGGTCCCCACCCTCCTCATTATCACATTTCAGGACAGGACAGCACAAAGAGGGGAGAAAAGGATTTATGCACAAACTCTCTCTTGAATGGATTCGAATTGTGATTAATTTTCTTTGTAGCTTCTATAATGTGAAATACTGAATTATACACTGCTGTAGCTGGAAATTATTAATCTAGGATGATTTAGGATTATGTGTGAAGTATCGGATATTCAATAAACTGAAAGGTACCTTTTCTTTTTCTTAAATGGTGATGCAATTCTGTTTGTAAATGCAAGAATGGTGTGAGTTTTGTAAGGTAGTCAGTAAAATATCTAGGTCACGGATATGATTATAGTAGGAGGTGCTTAGAATAATAATGATGCTAAAACTAGCACTTGCACCTATAGGAGGTTCAAGGGATATGTCATTAGGAAATTAAAGATAAAATCTAAATGTATTTTAATATAACATTAGATGAAGTTTTGTTGTAAATATAAGAATAACATATATGTATATTAATTGAATTATTATGGTACAATTTTAATTTAAGTGATATTTCTAAGGTCCAAATTGAGCATAATCATGGAATCTCGTGATGACAAACTGTACAAATTCTAATATTATGCTTCAATTAACAAATATATTGAGCATATGTACCTATATCCAATGTAGTTTAGAAAGATGACACAAATAGATATAGTAGGACATAAAAAAAGCACATAAAAGAATGTAACATTATCTTGTAGACACTCCCAAATTTATTTGTAGTGAACAAAGAAATACATCAATTTACAGGTATACATCCAATTAATTTACCTCAGCAGAATTTGGCATTGCTTTTTACGATATTGTCTTAATTTCATTATAGTCTAGATTTTAAAACTATTTTATTTCCTTTCCTTTTAAACCTTTTTAAATAATTTTTTAATAATGAATATTGAAATAAAATTACATTGCTTAACCATTATGACATTGCTTACATATCATAACATATTAATAAAGATTAATACACTAAAACATAACAAATACAATAAAAACAAAAAATAAGATAAAAATTAAATTACAAATTTTAAAAAAATCTAATATTTAATTTTAATTATAATTGATTTATGAAATTTTAAACAAAATAAAATTAATAAAACTAAAATAATAATAATTACTTTACATGCCAATTAATATATTTTATTAAAAAACTCTACCCAAGTTTATACAGTAAACAAACCGCATATAGATAAATATACGAACTACTACATCATGCTTTCCATTAATTTGCATTCACTTTAGATGAATGTATTATAGTTAAGGTGTTAATATTTACTTTCCCAACTTAATCTGACAAAACTACCATCCACAATATATCTTTCATCTCATAAGCGTTAAAAACAGTGTATTCTATTCTGTTTGGATGAGCTCAAATTTATTATTAGCCTCGTTGTTAAAATCTAAACCCAAGTTAAAAACAAGCTCGCAATCTAACTATAGTGATTTTTGTTATTTCGATCCCGTGTTCACCTCCTTGTTTTCATTTCCACGCAAATTTATTTAAGCCATCCATTGCAGCCTATCATTGGCCAGCCAGATTCCGGCATGTGGCTAGGCAAGAGTGCTTCGATGGAATCAGCAGTAACAGAGTGTTTGCATTTTGTTAGGAGATCATGGGAGATTGACCGTTTGATGATCAAAAATCGCCCATTTAAGAGAACGGTTATAGATGGGCAAAATGGACGGGCGTAAAAACGGCAGATGTGGAGCAGTACCTGGAAAATTGGTGATTGGTAAATGGTTTGGTGGCAGCTAAAAATGGTTTAAAAGAGGTTTAGTAGTGGTTTGACGGTGTGAGACAGGTATAACGGGAAGATGTGGGCTGGGAAGTCCACTTAAAACAAAGCCTATCGGCTAATTAAGATGCCTACTCTATGGTCTTCTAGATGATTGCAAGATGGTGATGCGTTTGACACATGTTTTCGCAGCATTGAAAGTTCCTATCACTCCCCTCCCTGCGCCCCCAAGCCCCTCTAACCTTAGACACGAGAAGGGTTCTGAAATCAGAATATGTGAACATAAATTTAACCAAAAGCTCAATAGTGATTGGTTTCTGGAATTGTAATAAAACACATGTAGCTTGTCTATCATTTTGACATAATTCCTCTGAAAATTAGGTGACTGAAATTTAAGCATATTAAGGCTTGAAAATAAACGTAGAGGTCAATCTATTAGGCACCTTCTAGCATGGATGTAGTTGCCAAATGTCTGGCATAATTTTAAATGATCCTTAAAGCTGAATGGATGCCATACATTTGTTATGAATTTATAATGCTTAAAGCTGAACGGATGCCATACGCATCATTTAATGTCTTTAAGCTGAACACAGACCATATGTTTGGCAAATTGCCAATTTCTTCTTATAGAGACAGACCTTTCTTCTTGTGAGGTCAAATTGCTTTCTTGGCTTTAGCTGTTGCTGCCAGGAACACTGAAATTAGCTCCTTAACCAGCTGATATGCTGCTGCAATGGGCACATCATAGTTACTTTGGTGCTTGCCTACATTATTATAATCTATACTTTTATATCTCTAACTATCAGAGACCTCCCAGACCACTATTTTAGTAGATTGTATGCCTCTAGGCTATGCTGAAAGTTTAGTTCAGAAATTAGGAAGCCAATGGCCTTAGGTGAAAGATTATTATGGCCTTGGGTGAAAGGTTATGCTGAATGCATGAAACTCGTTTGATAAAATGCTTACCTTGCTAATACAAGAACTTGGCTGTTATAACACCTACAAATAGGATTTGCTAATGGATTCACTGATTGCATGCATACTGAATATTTTCCATTCTCTTGACTCGGTGCATGCTTTACCTAATACTATGTTTATGAGCTAGCCATACTATGTATATATGATGCAAGCATGAGCTAGTCACCTTGTGTATATGTGATGTATGTACAAGCAAATCATTATGTGTGTACATGTGGTGTATGTATGAGCTGGTCACTGTGTGGTTCAGTGTGTTTGTACAATGATTTTGGCATTGAACTAACATTTGATTGGAATGTATTTGCTATCATATTATTGTATATAGATTTAATTAAAAGCATAAGCTCAAATAATGCCTATAAATTAAAAGTGAAATTAGAGACCTTGTATCAAAGGAATAAAGCATCTCTATTATTAGTGTGCAAATTATGAAGCATTTGACTCCCAAAAAAGAATATGTAGACAAAGCCATTCAAATGAATACTTCATGTTTAGGTTTGGGTCTAGGGATGACCTTAATATTTGGAAGGTTACCATGTTTGGTGCAAGTATGTAAAATTGTGGCATTAAGTTGTTGCCTTGACTAAGGTTGGTAAGGTTATGTAGTTGGCACTTCTAAATTGGTTTGAACTCGCTTGGTCAATCAAGATATTAATTGAGGTTTATTGAAAAAAAAACGTAGTAACTAGGTGGTTACTACATATCGATTGAGTGATTGACCACATCAATCAGTTGCACTCTATTAGACACTTTGCATTCAATGGTTATTTTGATGCTTAATGTTTTCTAACACATGAAATCTTCCTCACATTTGCCTCCGCCTAGATGACCATCTTAAGGCAAGACAAATCATAAAACAGGTGATAAATCTTGAAGTCCTTGACTAGAAGAAACACTTCTTCAAAAACCATTGTGTCTCCATTCTAAGCAACATAACTTGTCTATAACAATAGAATCATGTTTGCAATGCTTTGATTTTGTTCTTATGTGAAGTTAAAAACATTGTCCCTAGAAGTTATTTCACATGTTTATGATCATTTACAAATCCATCATGTTTTTTTGTGTCCAATTGTGTTCATTATGGGATATGTGGTGATTGACTGTCTTTGCACATAGCATTCCATTCCCTACTGTTGTAATGTTTGTTCCCTTGCAGAGCTTTCTTGCCCCCATGTAGCTTCTCTTCTATTTTTTGCATTTTATAGAGTCTAAATCAAGAAAGTGTGTTTAATGGACAAAAGTGTTTTCGGACTTCTTTTTGATCATTTGTTTGCATTTATTCGTGAATTTGTTTACTTGACAATTGAGTTTGTTATTATATAACTTACAGCATTAGTGTAATAACCTTTTATAATTACTACAAAAAAAAAATTGCTGTTATTTAAGAAGGATGCTTAGAAGAACAGCCATACAACAATAATGTGCATAATCTCTACATGGTAGATCGGCAGGTTAAAGAAGCCAATAAAATCACTTTTGCTCATGCTCATAACTTACCCAATTTGAACCATAAGAAACTACAATTCAAATCTTCTTACAACATATTAAACCCATAAGAATGTAAATATTAAGCCAAATAAACATTCACATCAACATTTGATTATTGTAAAATAAATACCATTAATAAAGGAAATCATACCTTTGGCTGTCTACATCGAGATATGCTAGTTCCTTAGACGTTTGCTTTGCCAAAGGTTTGGGCTAGAGCACAATGCAATCCCAACCACATGGCTAAGAGTCCCTATCCACCCCATCCAAGTGAGTTATGTGACCTGCGGAGAGAGATTATTGTTGTCAATCATGAATGTGCAAGGTAGTTACCTATTAACAACCAAACCATACTAACGTATTTCCTCCTTGCTAGTCTAGAACACGACCACCCAAGAAAGATGCAAAATTTACCCACACAGATTATCCCAACCTCTTCATTACCTATTCATCTTCCATTATTCCTCTTTCTCCCTGCAATCCGTACGACTGCTAAGTGGTAGAAAGTGGCATCCATCGTTTGCGTGCCACTAGTTCTATGGACTGCATGCTACTAGCGAAAGCTATCTAAGCCTCATGAGTAGCTCCTAGCATCCATAACTTGCATGCCTAGGTGATAGTTGACTAACTCTAGGATATGGCCAAATCAATCTACATGCAAAGCATGCTCCCTTACTACCGCCAAGCTAGAGCAGCAATAAGCTTATCTTTGGGCAGGTCATAGGATTTACTGTTTTGTTGATCACCTTGAAAGGAGGTGATCACCTTAGAAGGAGAGGAGTAAGCTATGACTAAGGTTATACAACCCTATACCTATGCCCTCATTAGGTCTTTTACTCCGACTATTTTGTGTTGCCGTAGAAGTTGGCTCTCATATCCAACTTGGTTCTACAATTGAAAAAAATTCTCTTACAATGAGATTAGTTGAAAGTGAAACCATAATCATATGGCTTACTTCGTCTAGGATTATCCCATTACTCCTAGGACCAAGAAATAAAAACGGACATGATAATCCTTTAACCTCAGGGTACAATCTCTGAAGTGGTACATAGGCTTGTAGAAGAAATCTCTACTGGACCATGGTAGCAGATAGCGAATTCGTGTAATTTTCCCTGAATCAAATGTAAGAGACCTTCAAAAGTTAGCTAACATGACATTCATTTAAGAAGTAGCATAACTTGAGAAGGCTTAAACATGCTCCTCATTTGAACATTAGGCAGTTGTAAAATCTAATAAGGATGGAGCTTACTTCTCAATGGTCTTATGTTCAAGAGTAAGAAGCGTTTTTCAGATTTTCTACTACCTCACCCTCCAGGACAGCCTTCTTCCCTTGATTACTAAGATAAATATTTAGATATAAGGATACATCAGCCTAACAAAACTTTTCACAGCATCATACATGAACGAAATCCCATTAACAGCCATTACACTACAAATCATACTTAATGTAGTTAAATTCACCCCAAGGAAAACCCTCTAAACTATTATCTCAGTTATTCTAACGAGATATTTCATCCTAGGCTTAGCCATAGTCTTCAATGAAAAAACAAAATCATTAAAGTCTGTAAATACAAACATGACCATAAGATGTTTCATTACAAGCTTGATTCGATTTAGTTTCCAAACAATTGCTAAATATCCGATCCTAGGAGCATTAAGAGTGTTGACAAGGTGCCTTAGTCAATTTTGACTAGTAAAGGCATTTACTGGTCCAGCTGAACTGAATTTAACCAATTCAGAATTCCGTTTCAGACTAAGACTTCATGGCTAGACACTTAAGATAGCTCAAAAGTATTGGGTACAAGTTGTTTGTATAGGTCGTTTGAAACCATTTATAAGAAAATCAAGTAAAATGTATTTTCAGGAAAGAAAATAACGAAGTACTGTTCCATGCCATATCTACACTTCAACTCAATCGTTCAAAAGGACGAATTTCAGTATGGCAACAAGATCACTTGACTCGTGAACTTAGCTAGTAAGTATAATAGAATATGAATTCATCAACAAGATTAAAATGGATGGGTAACGCTTTGTGGTATAAGGAGAGGTTTTTCTTATGCAATAACTCTCAATTAAGGAACAAGAGTTTATTAAAGCTGAACTCGTCACAATAAGAGAGTATCCAAGGTTCCTTGAGACTAATCAAGAACTAAGAAGGTTTTTTGTTTTGGTCTTTTATCTAAACCGTAAAACACAAATGTAAAAGGTTTATTTTCAAGCAGGCGACTAAGGATCAATACCTTCCGAAACAGTCAATTAAACTGCGCATAGTCATTGCCAGGTGAATAAAAGAGTGGGAAACCTGCTGCGATGGCATCGAAATTGTTTAACCAGAAAACCACCTTATTTAGGGCCATAATCATGACATTCACAACGAGACAAATTGTTTGATGAGTATGAATGGCAATTTAAAGGGCGTTGTATTCAGGCATAGTGCCTAGGTTTTTACTAGGCAAAGAATAACATCTACAATGGGTTGCAGCAGCTAAAATAGAAAAAATACTCAATTATTATCAATCTATCAAATAAAATCTACAACCCGACGGAAAATGACGACTTTGGGAAAGAAATAAACCTAAGCTATGGCGTCCAACAAATTAGGCACCTGAAAATTTCGTTGCACATAATCGAGTTCTTCTCTTCCTCTTTTTTCATGCCTTTTTCCTCTTACGAATTTAACCTTCCTCGAGGCATTCGTTTCTCGAATAAAAAAATCCAAGTACCAAGGGCCAGACGTCTAAACTGCAGAAGTGCATGGCTGGATTGAATGCATAGATATGGCTTACTGGTGGACGCCATGCTGCAGGTCGCTCAGCATAAATGTTCACCCATGGCTCTCTCTTCCCTCCTGCCATAATCTTCCTTCCACGCCCCTTTCACTTTTCTCTTCTAGCACCTGCGGAGCATTCAAAATCGTTGAACAGGTAGACTACTACCTACTTGTATGAGAACAAAATACAAACCAGAAGTTAATAATTAGTTTTGAACGAATGAATGATTGATTTTACTGAGTCTATGGGATCACAGATTAAAAAAATCTAATTGGTATTTGCATTGAAAAGAGGTGTAATGGCTGTAGTAATAGTGATAATAAATAGTATGTTTGAGATAATAATTAATTTATTAAATAAATTATATTTAATCAATTTTATTTTGATATTTGATGTTTTCTTTGTGTTTATGTTTACCTTTTGAAAATGATATTGTCATGATTTGGCCTTAATTCTTATAAAATGAAATTTTGAGGGTGTTATGTAGGGAAAGCGTATCAGTAGTCATTATAGCTAATTTCGCACATCCATAGATCTTAAACGTTATATCAAAATTCGACCATTTTTTTTGGTGTCTTTGTATGTGAATAAACTACTAACAACTATTGTTCTGGCTTTTGAGTACTAATGGTGTACGCTACGAGATAGTGGTCATTTCATAATGTCTTTTGATACCTACTTAAAGATGCCCCAATAATCATGCACTACAACCACCTCAAAAATGGCCAATTCTTATGCACAAATGCCCCAGTTATTATGCACTATTGGTACCAATAAAGTTGCACAACTCCTCCAATTAAAGTTTAAAAATTCTTAATTATTGGGGGTAAAGTGGGCGGCTATTGGTACATGTGAAATTTATTAGGTATCATATTTTTAGTTTCTTTAAAGTTAGTAATTGGGGGGTTGAATGAGCAAGGAGTTGACGGTAATTGGAACATGGGCGACAAGTGGGGCTCTTCCACTAATGGAAGTTGATTTAAGTAAATATAATTAAGATGGGGATTATTGTTTCTTTCTTTTGTTTGTGGTTGATGTTGCTCGTTGATATGTCTTCTTTGTAGTTGATGTTGACCTTTTGAAGATGGCATCATAATAAATTAAAGGTAATTTGCAAAACAAAATTTTGATACATTAAGTTTACTGTGAGATTAAGTTGATTAAAGTAAATATAGTTTGGTTGTTGATGTTGACTTGTTGTAAATGAACTTGGATAGGATTTATTCAAAGTGATTGAAACTTAGCCTAAATTTAGAGTCTCAAAGTGAATGAAACTTAGCCTAAATTTAGACTTTGGTAAGGTCAAGAAGCTTATAGCTAAAAAATTGAAATGGCTGGTGTTTTAGAATAAAGTTTAAAAATAATAAGAACCACAAATCCTTGATACCTAGTCAAATGCTAACTTTGAGAAAGTTTAAAGATTCACACTCACAAAACTTCTATGTTCCATAAAACTTAAAGTTCATCTATTAAAGGACTAACTAATTACAACTATTTAACAAAATCTCAGATGTTCTTGTACCTAAAAGTAGCTCTCAAATCTAAAACAATAAAATTATAATTGTGCTATTGGAGGATATAAGGTTTGAGAATTTATCTTCATCTTTGTTTAGGAAGACTTATAGGTTGAAGAAATAGATCAAGTGTAAGAGAATCTTTGGTTGAAAAGTTGTTCAAAAACTCATTTCTTTTAGCATAACTTATGATGCAACCTTAAATCAATACTATACCTTAAATTTTCATCTATGGTGATTTTATTTTGGATTTAAGCTGAAGAAAGAAAGTAACAAAAAAAAGGTCCCACAATATAAAATTATTGCTTGAATCCATAATGTGGAAAGAAGACAAAGCAATGGCATGCCTGGATTGCAAATCTCCAAACTTCATCTAAGATTTTTCCTATCTTTTGTCTGGTTCTCTCAAATTCCCTTGTCTCTGGTGCAAGTATTGTTCAGGCTTCATCTTTTTTTCTTTTCCTTCTAAGATTTTGGGTTTAAATTCTCATTGGAGGCGGTGCATTTGATGAGGTGTGCCCAAAATATTAATTAGAAAGTTGCCACAAATGAGGAACGTGGCCGCAAGAAGAGTCGATGTGGCATGTTGGTGACAATTGTACCATAATCAAGCTAATTTAAAATATTTTTTAGCAATAGTTCTTAAATAATATTTCAAGCTGACTTGAAAAATAAGTTTTGACATAACCACTATAATTTAAAACATTTTTTAGCAATAGTTCTTAAATAATATTTTAAGCTGACTTGAAAAATAAGTTTTGACATAACCACTCTTAGTTGAATTAATAGTATTTAGTACATTTCCTTACCTGTCAAGTGGTTTAAGTTTGTTTTACATTTTGAAAAGACTCCCAAGTAAAAAAGTTGAGTTGTCCCACATCTCAAATCATGTGTAGATGATATATTTTAATTAATTTCTAGATATATGACAGTTTTTTGGCTCTCTCTGCAAATTATGTCTTGTATTATTTTTCTACATTTTTAGAATTTGGCTGATTGTTTTTGGAAAATTTACAACCCATGATTATTTACAAAATCTTTGCAAACTTTCACAAATTTATGCTTCTAGCAAATATTAACATACAAAATTTGCACAATTTTTCACAAATTTATGCTTAAAAGCAATAATATGTGCAATCATTAAGGTTTTCAAAATTTTCAAAATATTAATTAATTTCGACACACTCTTCAAACAATCTTGGAATTTACTAGATAAAGCTCCAATTTTCCAGATACTTTTTCATCCTTGTTTTCCAATTTTTTAAAACATTTATGTCACTTTTGTAGAGCTCAAGTTGATATAGCTCTCGTGCTTTTCCACAAGAAACTTGTTGAGTTCCATGTTTTGAATTGCCATGTATTTGTACAACACAAGAGTAATGATAGAATTATTGTATAACTTTACATGCATCTTGCTTACTAAAAATCAGTTCAAGCATGAGGGTTCTTAAATCTAGTGGGCAAAGCCTACCATAAAGAGCATATTGGCTAATTAGAAATACTAAAAAAAAATTATTGTCAAATGATTAGGTGAGGAATTTCACCTATTTTTGGAGCTTTCACCTTGTTTCAAATAAATAATAATTTTAAAATAATAAAGCATTAGAGATTTAAATTTATTTTATATTATTTGACACAACTAATATAATCAGATGCAAAATAGTTTAAGTGATAAAATTGTATGTTTTTTTTTTGTGTCATACAAAATGTCATTTCACTCAATTGTCAAAGTACACGGGCTCATCTTTTCTTTTATTGACCTTCTTCTGTAATGATTAAAAAAATCATTAAAGCATTGCAATATGGAAGGATTTAATAAAGTTGAGGTGAGTGAGTCATCATGGCATGACTATAAGGAATTTCTCAAAGCTTTAATCCCTAATGGTTAGGTTAGGTTAGGTTAATGATTCACCTCGTTAAACTTTTGTAACTTGTCATTTCGGCATGTTAGTAGGCAAATATTTGACACCTCAATCTCTAGCGCAAGATATAACATGTCTTCCACCTACTACCTACACCACATTCATTGCTCTAAGATGCATTAATGGTGATTCTGGTAAGTAGATTTGGGTCGGGTTTTAATTAATTGTTTGTGTGATTTTTTGGTCATTTTCTTTGCATTTTTCTCATTCGTGTGCATCCTTCTGATCTTCATTGCAATCTAAAGTCGTTGTTGTGTCCCAAAGGTTGTTGGTGTATTTGGAGCATTAGTTATTTGCTTATTGTGTATTGTAATCATGGGGTGGTTCTTGTGTGTGGTCGTTGCAAAATTTATTGGTTTTTTATATGATTTTGTTCTTCTTCATGTCATTCTACCTATGATTCTTAACTATCTTGTATTTAGTGGTGTTCCATCCAATCTCAGCCTTGATTTAGGTTTACTTTTGACTTTCCATTATCATAGTCATTTTTCTCTTTCCTCGTTGTCTTTTTTACTATTGGAAAAATCACATAGGGTGATCAATCTATTTCCTAGATGATCCCATGAGAGAAAAGCATGCATACAATTATACAAAATAACCATATGCAAAGATGAAAGACATATCATAGGATTACACAAGATATACCCTAACAAAACTATCATAAAGGGAAACCCCTGCCTCGAAAAGCATTCATGCTCAATGTAGTACTCAACAATGAAATATTACAATGCACTTATAAAGTCTCCATAAACACTCCTAAAGCATTAAGCCTTTTCAATGCTCCTCTATGTATCCAAGCATGAATCCATATTTCCCATGTTATGCTTCACATATGCACTCCTAAGAAGTAAATTCATTAGAATGACAACCAAACCAAAACTCCAATTAGTCAACCTAAACCAATAAGCATGTGGTTGCTTTTATAAACTCAAGCTCACACAAATACAACCAAGGGATAAGGTAAAATCATGTGCCTCAAAACAATGAGTCCACAAAACCATTTACCCCAATTTTTTTGTAACTTGGTACTCAAACATTAAATAATTTTCCTATGTGCAACCCAAATATAAATATATTTAACCCAATGTTACATAGAACTTTAAAAGTGGCTCCAAATAAATATTTAATGTGGTCAAACACATCTCCTATGCACCACAAATAAATATATATTTTTTACATAAGTAAATTAAATCAATGTTATGCAAGGTCTACAACACCTATTCCTAACAATCTCACACTTGTATACATTGCATAAGGATCGATCAATGAAGTACATCATCATAGCCAAACAAGAAACCACACGAATCTCCGCAATGCTCTCATGCTCCATTAAGATACTTATGACATAAAAATAAATCCATTGTATCAAGAAAGAAATCCTATAATCCTCCAACATGCCACTTATAGAAGAAGGGGAATAGGCCAAGGTGAAAATGCGCCAATCCAAAGAACACAAGCATCAAATCCAAGTGATAGAAAAGCTACCAAGCTATTTTCAAAAGACTTGAAAACCCACATGAATGGAAATAGTAACCACAATAAATGTTAATCCATACAATCATCCATTCCCGTAAGGTATCCAACATCAATAAACTTTTATGTCAGCAATAAATGGAACCCATAAACTACAATCACAAGCTCCATGTGTCAAACAAGTCATTGAAAACATACACATCTAAGAACTCCCATTGCATGGGTAATGTCAAAAAAAATCAAAAAAATCAAGGCATATCAAGTCTACCAATAACACATAGATTGTGTAGCCAATATCATGTAATACCAAAGAACATCCACAAAGATATGTAAAACCTCTAAATGAATCTATTACAATACATCTCTCATAACTAGTCTCCAAGGCTCTCCCAAGTTCTCCACACTCAACAAAAGAAAGAGATTTAGGAACCTTTATATTGTCACCAAAGAACAATGGAAAACATGTGACCACAAATATAATGAGCACCATAGCTCCACATAAACCTCAAATCCAATGCAATGTGAATAAAAACATCTAGCAATAAGAACAAGACGAAAGAGAGAACTTGAAAATTAAAGCATGTAGCATGTCCTTCTACATACACCTCTAAATGCTAAATTGTGTCAAGTATCCTTCACAACACCTCAAATGAAAACCCTCAACAATACCCAACCACTCAATCTCCAAGTTTAAACAAAACATATGTATCAGTAACCAACATTGATGTAAGCCTCTCTAACAAGGAGATTGAACTAAAAACCATTCCCATATCAAGAAATCAACCCAATACACCTCTTAAATATTTATCAATGAATGGCATCATAAATGAGCTCATATGGGTAAGGAGATAAACATGCCAAAATTATTCAAATGAACCCTCCACAAATAGTAAAACATATATCTAGATCCATATGCATGGGAAGACAAAGCATAAAATATAATGCATATAAAAACAAGAATGGGAAAATACCTCTTCTAGATAACTATCTTCTAAGTGGACCAAAGGTGGGGAATGAGAATGCTTGTCCCAAGCTATCATGACACTCCAAGAACAATCTCCTCTATATGTTCATGTTGATATCACAACCAACCAAGGTGTAGTCTCCTCAAAGTTCTTGTTGAAACCTCTTCAAAATAGTAATTGTGTCAATAAATGTTTTTAAACATAAGGGAACTCTAGCCTCACCTAAGTCTCCAAGTATCCATGAACAGCTATATATCAATATCAAAACTCCAACAACCTGAAAAACATAATTGTAAGGTGTTGGAATTAGGGCTTCGTCACCTTAATGGATAAAGACACTAATTTCACAAGACCACAAATTATTAAGGAGGGAATTAAATTTGATTAATACAATCGTAAAAGGGCTAAATACATATCAAATTAATTCCTCCTTGTTTGAGTTGAAACTAAATTTGACTTGGGTTTGAATTGCAATGCTACATCTAGGACAAACAATGAGAAATTGACATAAAATAACAATAACAGAATGTTACATATATCATGCAGAGTTGTAAACCTAGATCTGAGGATCAAAAATAGATCAAAAACTATGACAGAAAGGTCAGGCTGAATTGTCAAGACTAGGGAGATCCAGATGCCCTAGTCCTCTAAATATTAGGGGCAAACAAACTTAATGTTTTCCAAATCAATATGACACACAAAATCCACTGTAAAAAATTCTTGGGACCAAGGGAAGTCGTTCATCTTGGTCCTCCACTTTTTATGCCTTCAAAAGTTGAGTCTGACTATCATCATCTACTTTGCTAGATTCCTCGCTCACAACTCCTAAGCCAATTCCCTGCACACAAAAAGAAAGAAATGGGGTTGTTGATAGGGTTTTTCCTTAGGTCAAGCCTTAGTTTAGGAATTAACCTTGAATTGAATTGAAATAGGAAATGTAAGTACTGAAGTAGATGTTGAATGGTATACCTCAAATCTGCAATGGTTGATTGAAAATTGATATGCAATGCTCTTTAGATGTGATTGCAAATGTTGATGCAATAACATGACAACACATAGAAATATCAAACACAAACATATGCTTGCTTGAAAGTTGATGTGATTTTCTCCATGATGCTTGAAGAATATGGTGGGAAGAAATGTTGCCTTGAATGCTTGAGAATGTTTGATGACGAATGCACAAATGTTGGGGTATGAAAGTGATATCAAAATTAATTGATAGGATGTCTTTATATAGGGTTCCCTAGGTAATTTACTAATTAGGTCGGCCTCCAACAGTCACATTGAGGAATATGGACCAAAACTTATTGGGGAGGGAAAGTGCCCCATCCTATTTAAATTGGGGCCTTTTTAAGGGGGGTCATGATGCCCAGGATACCCTGGTCCAAACAGGGGCACCCCAAGCACCCTTTGTTAGGACCCGAAGGTAACTGAGAGGGGGGGTGAATCAGTTGTCTAATAATTTCAACCCAAATACAACTTAACCAAACTTGATACTTAATACTGATAAACCAAACTTGATGTCGGTAAGTAGATTAACAGTTAATATTAATACCGGTGAAACTTAATGCATGAAACAGAAAGAGAAACAACATCCACAACACATAACACAAAGATTTGTACGTGGAAACCTTGTAAGGGGAAAAACCATGGTGGGAAACCTTACCCACAATTAGATGATACTACTACAGAAAGTGAGTGTTTATAAATGGGGTCTGCACATGCAGAAAGGCCAGCTGCCTAGAGCTCATTGCTCAATCACAAAATAGGAGTCACACTGACTATAATTGGATGATTAAATCCAATGATAATGTACTGCTCAAAGTAGCATCTCCAATGCCGGATTCAGTACCAATTAAGCTCTGATTGTCTTCTTCAGACCTTTCTTGAATCTTCAAATGATGTCTGCGTGAGTAGCTCTGCTTATATTCGCATATGCTGAATATCATAACCTTATAATACCTTATTACATATCACCACCACAATCTCACAATAGAGATCTTACATATATACCAAAACCTAAGACCAAATGTGTAGGTCGACTTACTAAGAATAATACAATAAAATCTATTACAAGTAAGTCAAGATGCGATGCATCATGTTAGCTCAACAACAATACCAATTGATTAAACCATCTCCATAACATGTTGTGCTGATCTGGAATAGATAACGTGTGCCAGTCCATAACCTAAACCAATTTGCCGGTAACAACAAATATGTCAACCCGATTAGACCAATAACCAAATCTCCAAAACCAAGTGTCCAAACCATGTCTTCGACATAACCAAGTGATCTCCAGATGATAACAAGTCATCCTCAATGCCAGTGAACAATATAACCTGTAGGTGAACCAAATACCAGTGACTGTGCATAAGTCACTGAACTTGCCGATGAACATAACCAAAGATCTCCAGAAGGATAAGTGTTGATAAGTGTTGACATCAATGAAAAAACCAATGCAACATATCCATAATACCAACACCCTTGTCCTCCAAAAATGGGGCAAACAAGGAGGCAAGCAAGAAGGTACAATCTCAAGATGGGGTCCACTTAGCCATGTAGTCAGGTGACATCAAATTTGAGGTAAAAAGGGTCGAAATAGAGCCTAATGGGACACGCTTAAGTAGGGGCACTATAATGAGGTGTGAATTATGCAAGGTTACAATTTACAAAACTACAACAACACTTAACCAAATTTTGGTTTTTCAACACTGGTAGTTGGTTAAAAAATAAAGGGGGGAGTGACACCATCTAAAGACATAACAAGTAAGATGACCAATTTAGAATTTCTCAAATTGGTTATCAACAAATGGGTCCAAATGGCCAAGTCAACACATGAAAATTAAGGGACTCGAGAATAAAGGGGCAAAACATATTTGAGTCCCAACACACCCTTTTGATTGTCTTGGGCCTAGGAATAATGTTAATTACTTTTACTATTTTTATATCTTGTACCATCTCTCATTCTCAATCTCGTTATGATTCTACCATATTTCAATTCTATGGCTAAATTGGGAGTGCTATATTGACTTATGTTAGATGCAAGTATTTATTTAGTGGATTATGTATAATGTATAATTATATTATCATGTGATTAATTGAATTTAAGTGATTATATGATATGAGAAAACCACTCTTTTTTGGTAATTAAATTTTAGCTAATGAATGGAGTTTTTAACAAATTTGAGTAAAGATGTATAGATATGTTTTTTTAATCATATAGACAATTAGTCATATACCCAAAATCCGTAATATACACAGTTTGTAAATTATGAGAGTAATTATTTAGTGAATTTCTATTTTGTATTAATATACTAAGATTAAATATTACCTATTTATTCATATTATATATTTTTGTATCTTGATTGGTTATATTACGGGTCTTAATTAATATTTTAGGATTTATAACCCTAAGAATACTATAGTGTGACATGCTAGTGTGTTGAATGCCAATTATTGTCTTATCTCCCAGAGGTTTCTACAATTGCCTTCAATACCTAAGTGTTTGTATGATTGTATTTTCACTATATGAATGATCTAGGGTCAATAGTCTATGGTGTACAATGTTTTCTTAGACTTTTATGTTTGTGTATATCTAACTCATCTTGGTGTTGTTTTATCTCCTTGTAAGGAAACTTGCAGCCAACTTTATGACAATTTTCACATAACCCAATTTAGATTTCAACAAAATAATCACATAGAATCCACATGCAAAGAATAGACAACATACCCATTAAAGATGACACAAGATATATCCTGGGAAAACCCTCATGAGGGAACAACCCAGCCTCCAAAAGCATCCATCACCATGTATTATTCAACAATGCAACCATTACAATACAACTATGAAAGCCTTAAAAACCCAGCCATCAACAAGCACTCCATGTGAACAAGCATGTAACGACACATCTCATGCCATGCTTCCAACCTCCACAAATGCTAACCAGGCTAACTGGCTCTCACCCAAACAACTACCCTTGTGGATGCTTTTATAAACACAAGCTCCCACAAAACCAATAAGTGGTATTATATCAAAACCATGTGCAAATACCATGGGCTACCTACCCCCTTGACCCCACATATAATATTGGGTACTTTATTAAATTACTTTCCCCAATATTAAATAAATACAATATAATAGCTCCTAATGTTACAATACAACTCATCAAGTGGTCCCGAGAATATTCCAAAGGAATCTCTACATGTTACACGTCCATGTGCAACATCAAATAGATTAATATTACATTACACGTCCATGGGAAACTCACATAATAAATAAATATTACAATTACAAACATTATTATGCAAGGTGTACAACACCTATTTTCCCAACACTCCTTAGGGAGCTAAATCTATTTATTTGTGACATTTTGGCAACTTTTATTGTGTTGAATTATGACATCCTTTGTGTTATAATTGATCTATGTTAATTTTGACATCTTTTGTATCATTCTTGATTCATGTTAATATATTGCATATTTAATGTCATGGTTTTTTTTTTATTGATAAGATTTCATCTATGTCATAGTTATTTTGTGATATAATGTGTGTCATGATTTATGTGTGACATCTATTTTACCACAGTTAATCATATTTGTAGATGATATCTTTTGTGTCGAAATTATACTCATAAGAGTAGGGTGCTACCTAAAAGGATGGAATGTGAATTTTATAAGATGTTTATCTCATGGATTCTATTTGAAAAGATAGAATGTGATTTTTATGAGATTTTTATCTCATGAATTATATTGGAAACTATGGAATATGTTTTTTATGAGGTGAGTTATCTCATATATTCTATTTGAAATGATAAAATGTGACTTTTTTATAAGAGTTAAATATCTCATGGGTTTCATTTGGAAGAGTGCAATATGATTTTTCCCTATGGTTTAGGATGGTTAATATCATTTTTTTATACTTGGGTCACAATACCTTGATATACTATTATTTTTAATATATTTGGCCAAGATTTGAGCTTTCCTATCTTGCTATAGGCACCACATTGTCATAGACTATGATGCTTTTGTTGGCAAAGGGTACACAAGCAATTTATGTTATGACCACATTGTACCACTAGAGCTAAGAGATCTCCAAGATAAGTCATATGGCTCATTGCATTGGCATACATGTTTGGTATACCTTGTGTTAGGGGTGCTTTATGGTTAACCTTGTTGTCTTATGTGAGGTAGTAGTACTTGGGTACACTACATAATTGGGAGATGCTCTCTAGATGGGTTTTCAGAACCCTTTGTGTTTTTCATATTTGTGGAATGTTTCTATGGTTTTAGTTAAATGAGTGTCATTATTATAATAAATTTTTAATAATATGCTAGGTGCTTGTATTTTTTGTTTATTCTATGCACTTTCTTTATATGTACTTTTTTATATATGTTTATTTTTGTTTGTGCTTGAATATTTGGACTGTTTTTATTAGTATATTTGGATACGTGTTGTGAAAAGGTTAGGATTTATGTCATCCTACATCAAGGAATGTGTTAATAGGAAGATATATAAAATCACATGAAGAGAGCTTTCATAATATGGGATGTGAGTGGTAATTTATGTGGATGTTGTATATGGTCTTAGATGTGTTGTACTAAGTCTAACCTTATGAGGTTGAAAGGACTCGTCGTTTTTTCATTAATAGTCATATTTTGACTTGTTCATGTTGTTGCATTCAAGTGTGTATTACATGCTAGAAAGAATGTATATGAAGATTACTTATCTTGAAATGATTACTTGACATGTGACTAATATTAATAATATGCACTATGAAATTTTGCATATATCATTTCATGGGTATGTAGGTTACCAAAGGAATGAAGTAAGAAAGAAAATCGTTAATAGATTACATTGTACCACACCTTGGTTTATGGATGGTGCTTCTTCACCTTGTTTGATGGATAGGGAGGAAAGAGACATCCTCATGGTTGATTCAAATCCTTCTCCAATTGGAACAATAGGAGAATGGTTTCTTGGAGGATTAACTTGTAGATTGAGATTGAAGTTCTTCATATGGTATTGTGGTGTACATTATTTTTATACTTTATATATGGTTGGTCTCATGATCTATTATATATTCATATCATGGATATGGGTTGTATTTTTTACCTCTTGTTATCATGGTTATGGAATGATGTTATCTTCATTGTTGATGTATTTTTTACCTCTTGTTGGGTTGTATTTGTGAGAATTTCATATTATTGCAATGTACTTATTGATTTGTACTTCCTTAATTTAATACTTAAGTGGAAGTTTTACATTATGTAGATTATTATTTGATATCACTTGCATGATTTGCATATCATTATAACATTGTATCATCAAAGTTAATGAAAGTTGTTCGAGTGTTAACTTAGACCATTTTGTTATTATTGAGATGTTTATCTTGGTTAATTATTAAAAAATTATGATATTTAGGCTGTACATATTTTTCCTTATTCCATCTTTAGACACAATGTGTCCTAGCAATTTATCTTCTTCAACACCAAGTCTACATTTTTTAGGATTCAAAGAATTTTTATATTCAAGGAACCTTTTGAATATTTTCTATAAGTGTTTGTAGTGATCTTTTATATCCTTGCAATAGGTCATTAGGTTATCTTAGTACACAACCATGATTTCATCTATGAGGCCTACAAATGCAACATCCATGGCTCTTTGGAAAATTGATCCTACATTCTTGAACCCAAATAGTATTCTCACATATACATAAGTACCCCAAAGAGTTGCAAATGTTGTCTTGTGTTGTTATGGTGCCTTGATTATCATCACTTGGTTATACCTTAATAATTTTTCCATCATGGACATTAGTTCTAGTCCAATAAACTTTTATGGAAAATGATCCATGTTAAGAAGAGGATAATTGTCTTTGAGATATTAGTCATTCAATTTCTAAATGTCAAACTCATTTGATAATGTACCCTTTCTTTAGGATTTTGATAAAAAAGGTTTTGCATTTGGCTGAAGAGGAATCATATGCCAAAATGGATCTTCTTTATAGGCTTTTAGTTCACCATATGACCATGCAAAATACTCAAAATTTTTAGTGTTCTATCAAGACTAAGTTATTAGTTGGCTTCAAAATATTACTAATTAGTACCCATATTTACACCTTCTATGTTGATTTCATCTATTAGCTAACGTATTATCCTATAGAAATTAGCACTACCAAACATTATTTCTAATTGTACTAACCATTTGGGAATTTTGTTAGTATGTATGAAATTGCACTTCGTTTCTCTATAGTATCTCTCTACCATCTTAAAATTCAACCATATATTCTCAATCAATTGATTGGCTATTATATTTATCCACATAGTTTAGAAACGTAAGTATGTTAATTATCATTAAATACTTGTCAATTATGAATGTTACTAGGTACGCTAGGTCAAGTGAGAACCTTAATTTTGAATTTATATTGGGACATAATTGACTTCAATTTAAACTTATATACCTCAATGGCTAAAGAATCAACAACAATAATTTTGATCTATCAATCCACTTCGAATCAATTGCATCAAATAAATCAATGGTGTCCCAAACAGTATTTCTATATATTTTCAATTTCTCATCTTTAGTTGCCTATATATTCCTCACCTCTAGATCAATCTATTTCAAGTATTCAAGAATATTTATATATTTAATTCCATGTTTATGTGCAACATTTAGGCCTAAAACTAGAGCTTTATAATATGTAATTTTATTATTACACTTGAACTTTAATTTAAATGCATATTTGAAACATTCACCATTAGGTGGAACAAGAATGGCTCTAGCCACTGAACCATCTTTAGAATATACACCATCAAATAACATGGTCCATAAGTCATTTGTCTTTGTAATATGACTAGAGGGAACAAGAAACTGAAGAATCTCAAAATAATTATTCACAATATTCAATGAAGTGATTAGGTCCAACATGAATATGGTTCTCTTCATCAGTTGTTTTGTACTTGTCTTCAATAGTATCATGCAATTTGTTTTCTTTATGTATATTTACCACCTCACCTTGTAATGGAATGGTAGCCTAAGATAGGTCCATTTTTAAATTACCACCCACTGAGATAGCCCACTTTCTAGATAGCAATATACTCCACTTGGTTGAACAATCAATAATGATTATGTCCATTAAGAATGACTTGTTCGGGTGTAGCCAATTGAACCTTCACAATATTTACAATATCAACAACATTCACCTCTCTAGAAAAAATGAAAAAACACTTGCCATAAGACTTGGACTGAACCGAAATCATTTATAACTATGAGGTGCTTGACATTACTTGAGGAACTGAAATCCAACATGAAATTATGAATAAGCCACCTACTGATCAATAGTGTGATATAAAAGGGACCAACATTAGATTGATTATTAGATAAAAAATTTCCTAAATATATTTCAATGATGTCTTTCTTACCCTTAGGACTAATAGCATTATTAGGAGTAGAAATTGATCTGTTTCATTTATAGTAGTAAAATAAGACACACTCTATCCCTATACATGAACTATATGAAGTTCCTTTATTGGCATTGATATTCTAACTTAGCTCACAATTTGTACTATATCGACAAGTCTATATCTAGGTAAGTGTGTACCATCTAGAATTGTAATGTCACTAGCATCAGGGATATAATTGTAGGAGTTAATGGTGAACTCATGACACCCCAATATTATTTATTAGACCAAAATATCTTCCACAATAGATGAAATTGAAATAATAGCTTTCTTGATTATAGATGCTCGAATGATTGATTAGTTATGAAATAGACCATGAGATGTCTTGCTTATAAAGACAAGGTTGAGACATAAGATTAGACAAGATCATGACATGTGTCTTAATCCTATGCTATGAGACAACTAAAGTTTCAATTATGAAATGACATAGGTAACTAAAAGTAAATGTCAAAAGATAAGATAATATCGTATGACAACTAACACGTTCTAGAAAGATTTACAACCTAACTAAACTTAACTATGTGAATAGGACACACTAATGAACTAGTTGGGTAAAATAACTTATTCACACCAACACCCCCTTTAAATGCAACTCACAAAGAATTAATTATCATGCAAGATGCAATATTATTGTCGGTCCTAGCTACTAGACCATGTTAGGCACCCATCTACAATGCAATATTTCACAAACATAGAAAAGGAGAAAACCCATTGGGCTCTCCAAAAAAGAGAAAAGATATAAAGACGAATGATGCATGGAGTTCACTCAATGTTACCCCCAAGGACTACATACATCACAAATAAAATTAATGATCCCCCCATAAGAGGGAAAGATAGAGCATATATCCCACCACAATATGCAGTATCCCATAGAAGTGGTGAGTTCTTGAAGAAAAAACATAGTCCAACTCCAATAAACAACATTTCTCCCTGTATACGGTGAAAATAGATAACAACAATGTTGAAAGACTAAATGAATTCAACCACAAAACCCTAGCCTAACAACAACAAAGATCCACCATAACATATGAAGACTACCTAAGACAATGCAAATCAAATGAAATCACAAAGATTATACCATCACATGTCCAATAGGGTTTGAATCTCCATTCTTCCTATCTCCATTGATCTTGCTTGATATATTTGCTCTTAGGTTTTATATGTGCACAAGAGCTCAACAAAGAACATAAATGTGGTTGCAAGTAGGATCGCATATGAAAGTGCAAAGGTGTAGTATAGTCAATTAATCAAGTAGTTCGTTAGGGTTGATAATGAAGGAAGTATCCTCTTATATAGAAGACACTATATGAAATGGAGGGATAAGATTGAGAGGTGTAAAAGATAAATGGTCGGCTATGATTAGAGGGTAGGTAAAGAAAATAAGAAAATAATGAAAGGGTAGGTAGTGTATGAATTAAGAGATGAATGACATGTGTCATGGGTAGAAAAGGCTAATGAATTAATTAAATAAATAAAGATTTATTTAATTAATAGAAGAAGGGGATCAATTAAATAAATAAAATATTTATTTAATTTAGGAAAAGGATAAATTAAATATAAATGAGAAATAAGGCTAGAAGAGGATAAATGAATTAATTAAATAAATAAAGATTTATTTAATTAATAGAAGAATTAGGCTAAAGTAATTAAATAAATAAAATATTTATTTATTTAGACTGGACAATTTTAGGTGTCTACATTTTGCCCCTCTTTGAGACAATGCGGCTTGTCGCGTTGTTTGAAAGAAGATAATATGAACTGATACAAAGTTGCCCCAAGATGGGAATGATATGCCCCCTCGAGATATTGGATGAAAATGTTTGAAAAGATCGCAAACAATCTCTCAATAAGAAAGAAAGGCTAGAATGGACTGACCGAATAGAGTGACAGAGTCACGGGATAACAAAGACTAACTCGGGAGACGAGGGCTAGGGTAGGGCTAGGACAGTCTATAAGATAGACTACGAGGGGAAAACATCCTCATTGTCATCCACACATCCAAGAGATCAGAGTGCAGAGAGAGAATAGAGCAGCAACAGTCAGCAGCGATGGCATTGGTGCATAGATTCGATCGCGTTCGCCGATATCAGAGGCCAGCAGATGCAAGAGAGCCGGTAAGTACCTCAAAAACCTCATTTTACTTTGTCGCATTAATTGTTGTCATAAATGCATGCTAGGTAGTGCAATAAATGCTCTTTAGGATAATGTCAAAAAATGTCAAAAACGTGTAGGCGCGTCTGCGTTGGTGCCAAGTGTGTCTGTGTTGGCTAGGCGTGTCTGCGTTTGTGCCAGGTGCGTCTATGTTGGGAAAAGCGTATGTGCCAGATGCGAGCGCGTCTACGTTGTTCAGGTGCGTTTGTGAAATGTGGGCACGTTTATGCAAGACAGGCGCGTCTGTGCAGAGCAGAGGCACGTCTATGTATTTTAGGCGCGTTTGTGCAGTCTGTAAGCACATTTATGTCATGAAGGCACGTTTGTGTCTTCAAGGGAAAATCAGCAGTTCTGTGATGAACATACGCTGTCGATTGGATAAGCTACTGAGAGGATACACTCAAGCAGGTCCTCTAGGGAAGACTAGGAGAGCAGATAGGGCTAAGATTGACAATTTTGTGATAGAACATACATTGCCAATTAGGAAACTACTCAAGAGGATACACTCAAGCAGAGGCCCTAGGATAGGATAGATCAAGGCACTTTGTGATGAACAGTGAGTACCAAGACACAATACTTTGTGATGAACATGGAGTACTAAAAAGAGCAACACTTTGTGATGAACAGGGAGTGCAAATATGAGCAACACTTTGTGATGAACAGGGAGTGCTAAAACATAGTACTTTGTGATGAACAGGGAGTACCACTAGGATAAATAGCAACACTTTGTGATGAATAGTGAGTGTCACTAGGATAGATAGCAACACTTTGTGATGAACAGTGAGTGTCACTAGGATTGACATGATTGATTTGCATGACTGCAGGAGTACTTGCCTATGCTGGAGTCATGAGAGAGATTCTCGTCGATGCAGAGGTTACAACTAGAGCTGACATGTGAGGACAGAGCAGCTATTGAGGTTATGGGTCTGCAATACATTCTGTATGTGCCTGAGTTTCGGGCGAACATGGGTTTGTTGACTGCACTTGCTGAGAGGTGGCATTCTGAGACATGCACTTTTCATTTGCTGATGGGTGAGATGACAGTCACCTTGGAGGATGTTTACAGGATTCTGAGGATACCGATCGACGGGGAGCTGATACCCTATGATCGAGAGGGAGACAGGGAGGCCCTGAGACGAGTGTTCCAGGATCTGAGACTGGAGATGAGGGTTGGACACGTGGCATGGGATACCATGACAGTGACAGGATTGGCACTACCAGCAGTGCTAGGAGGAGTGATCAGTGGGTTCCTGTGTCCAGACAGGGTGACACGAGGGTTGGTTGTAGGCTGGGGGAGCACCTTGGAGACACTGGTTACACAACATACTAGATATGCCTGGGGACCGTGCGTGCTGGCACACTTATATTATGAGCTTCATTAGTTTGTTTATCATGGATCCGTAGGATTGGGCTGCAGAGTTACATTGTTGCAGGTGTGGGCATATGAGCATCTGTTGGTTAGCCGACCGATACATTTTAGGGGTAGGGGTCATGGACGCAGCTTTGTGCATCTATATGATATGATTACCTCACAGCCACAGATTGGGAGACTGGAGCACTGGCGTAGGGTCATTGATGAGATTGACACTATGGAATGGAGACCGTACCGAGAGTGTGAGGTGTGGGAGGATGACGCAGTGGAGCTGCCATACACCTTCAGGAGCAGGTATCTGATTGGGCAGATGCCCTATGTACTGGAGAGGCAGTTGGTTGACAGGGTATGCAAGCAGTTTGGCAGGATTCAGCGGATGCCACGGGGTTCAGGGATGTATGCTCGAACAGTCAGGGATCAGGCACACTTCGGGCCGTTGCTATCGTATGATCAGGCTGTGATGCAGCTGGTAGAGATGGTGCCTATGCCATGGGATATGTGGCTGAAGATTGAGGATGCAAGTATGGATGCAGAGTATACTGCATATTGGGCAGAGCATCCATTTCCATGACTGATAGACCTAGGGGAGCCGATAGATGGAGATGGTGATGGGGATGGGGATGATGATGGAGATGGAGATGGTGGGGGGAGAGGTCGACAGAGGAGGCGGGGTGCAGTTGGAGATAGGAGAGTGGTTCCACGAAGAGAGGGTGGAGAGGATAGACAGGCTCGAGTGGTGAGGGGTCGCGGTGGATTGCCACTACAGGTGCCAGCAACATAGGGTCCTAGATAGGTATAGGGACAGGGCCAGAGGCAGGTACAGGTAGAGGCAGAGGCAGAGGCACAACCACCAGTATAGGGGGAGCCATAGGCAGAGGCACAAGGGGTCGAGGAGGAGGAGGATGAGCTACTTGAGCTGAGGGAGATCTGCCAGGGATAGGCAGATGAGATCCAAGATCTGGAGAGGGAGACAACTAGGCTCGGGAGATAGTTGAGGGATACTGAGCGGGAGCGGGATCAGGCTATCCAACGTTATACTGAGGTTGAGACAGCACTGAGGGCTGGGGGGAAGGCGACAGAGGACACAGAGACTCGATATGCCTATGTTCTACGGGCAGGGGAGGAGATAGGTTATTGGCGAGACCTATACTACGGGGCAGTGCCACCAAAGCAACGGGTGAGGAGCTTCTGCAGACCATCATGAACAGCGACGGCTATGGAAGGGAGTCAAAGGAGATAGGCGTCCAGCGATGGGGTTATGGGTCCTCCACCACCACCAGATAGAGGGGGCAGGAGAGATGATCCTGGGGTGGGTCCTTCTAGGGCTCAGACTTTGTCGAGGCCAGGCAGCTCCGAGGGAGGGAGTTCATCATAGCCATAGAGGGCTCCCTATGTATCAGTTTTATACTATTTTGTATTATGATGTAGACACCTTCGGGTGATTGTAGCCATATGATTTTGACATCATTGTATCATGACACTTTTGATTATATATATATGAGATGATTCATCTTTGCGGCAGCTATATGCATGTGTACCTATGTGATGAGATGTTTTTTATGTGATGCTTATGATATGGATGCAAATATGTACATGATGAAATGCAATTTTTTTTTTTAATGTTTTTAATGTGTTATGCCAACGCAAATGGGAATGTATGAAATGCAAATGAATATGATAATGCAAATGATTATTTACATGATGAAAATGTAAAATGTGCTAATATGTGTTGTGTGCAAGATGTGATGCAATTGTGATGTCTTTATGTATGTATAGAATGCTTAATATGTGGTAATGCAGGTGCAACTACATGAAATGCAAATATTTTTGGTGTGTCATTATACTCAGTCGTGTGATAGCAGGCTACACGGACTCAAGAAGGACTATGGAGGTCAATCAAGAAAGGGGGATGGAAGATAGAAGATGTGAAAGTGAAAGAGCTTCTTGTGCGTTATCATCATTGAGCTTTATTATGGCAAGTAGGTTATGACAATCAAGGCATATGTTCGACCCAGAAAGTCATTATACCTATTTGCATGGAGATAAGATAGTCACAAACAAGGAATGCCCCAGTTCATACTAGACTCACAGTGTCCTCATATCCTCGAACAAGTCATAGCATTACTAAGAGACAATCCACAGACAACAAAAGAAAAATAGGTGACGATACCCCATCCTCACCTTTCTAGTCAAAGACATCCTGGAGATAAAATCTCTAGTTAGAGACATCCCAGAAAATCTAAAAGACATGTCACCAAAAGATAAAAACAAAAGAAAACCAAGACTCGACACCAACATCCACTGTAGTCCTCAAGTTTAGTGTCTCTTGTCACTTGTATAAGTCGTATTTGATTGTGGTCACAATGTTTACTTTCACAAAAAGGATAGATAACACTGAACCATATGTTGTTTGAGTCTGTTGAAAGATTTGATTTGTTGAAGTCCATTGTTGCTGTTGTGTCTCATCTGAAACTGACTGAATCCATGAAACTAATACTTTATTACGGAGAAAGCGAAACCTTATTGCGGATTGGCGATGCAAGTGCTGCTTTATTGTGGATTGTGCGCGGATAGACTGAAGAAAGTTGGAAGAAACTATACTCGAAACATGTGATGCTCTTAGTTCCACACCCATTACTAGACGTAGGATTTGCCTTAGCCACAGATAGGAGCTGATTTATTATGGATTGAAACGAGCGAAAATGAATGTTTATTATGAATGGCTAACCAATCTTAGATAGATCAATAACAAGCCATGATGGGAATGGGTAAGTTTATTATGAATGGATAGGTTGTGAGTGTGTGCAAAGTGAAATGAGATTGAATCCTGAAGGAGGGAGGAGCAATGTCTCTACACATGATGCTGGTGACCCAGTTTTCACCATGGTACTTGCCCAGGGCGCCACCGAAGTGATTTTCACCATTGGACGAAATGTTTTTCTTTACTTTTTTTATTTTTTTGTGTCACAAGGCACCTGTTTGCCAGGTTTTCACCAAGTAACGATTTTTTTGTATTTTGAAATTTTTTATTTTTTTTGTATTTTTGAATTTTTTGATTTTTTTGTATTTTTGAATTAAGATACTCTAAAGAGCTATGTGTAAAACCTGTGAAGGTGCATGTTATTGATAGGATCCTCCAGGGATTCACCCTCTGTGGTTGAGAGTTGATATGCACCAGATCCATAAGTTGTTGTGATGATGTAAGGACCAAGCCAGTTTGGTTCGAACTTGCCCTTCTTCTCTCTGTCTTGCTGATTTTTAGGATTTTCTCTGAGGACCAAGTCACCTACCTCAAATGTGCGAGGCTTGACTTTATGATTGTAGTTGCGACTCATTCATTGTTGATAAGCCTTGAGATGATTAAAAGCAGTTTGTCTTCGTTCATCCAATAGTTCAAGTTCGTGTAAGCGAGAGACCCTATAGTCTTCATCACTGATAATGTTTTTCAAAGAGACTCGTAAAGAGGGTAACTCGACCTCAATAGGCAAGATAGCTTCAGTGCCATAGACAAGTGAATAGGGTGTAGCTCCTATAGGTGTGCAGACACTTGTGTGGTAAGCCCAAAGTGCGGGATTAAGTTGGCTATGCCAATTACGGCCAGCGTCGTCAACTGTCTTTTTCAAGATTTTAAGGATTGTTTTATTAGACGCCTCATCTTGACCGTTACCTTGGGGGTAATATGGTGTGGAGAAACAATGGGTAATATGGAAGCGGTCACAGAGTTCACGAACATCCTAATTTTTTAAGGGACGCCCGTTATTAGTGATGATGGAAACAGGAATATCGTATCGACAAATGATATAGTTGAGAATGAATGTAGCAATTTGTTTTCTAATGACTTGTGTGAGAGGCACGACTTCGATCCATTTTGTGAAATACTCTGTGGCAGTGACGATGAATTTATGACTGTTGGAAGATGGAGGGTGAATCTTGCCTATGAGATCGAGTCCCCACTAACAAAAGGGCCAAGGAGTCGCAATTGGTTGAAGTTCTTGTGCTGGCGCATGGATGAGGTCTCCATGAAGCTGACACTACTTATATTTCTTGACAAACTGATATGAATCTTTGTCCATATTGGGCCAGTAATATCCAGTCCTGATGAGTTTCTTGGCTAAGGTAGGACCATTAGAATGTGGACCACATATCCCTTCATGTACTTCACGTAATGCAATCTGAGCTTCATTGCTTTCTAAACATCTAAGAAGAGTTCCATCTAGACCTTGACGGTATAGGATATCAGCTAAAATGACATATCGAGAAGATTGGCGAATGAAAGTGCGACGTTGTTTATTGGATAGATCAGGAGGTAGGGTATTGTCACGAAGGTATGCGAAAATGGAACCGTATAACTGGGATTCAGGACTAGCAACACATATCATCTTAGTAGGAGTGATTTAAATGAGGGAACCAAAAGGTTATCCACCAAAAACTCATAGTGGGTCTCATTCGGTGGTAGATCAATTAGTGAAGCAATTGTAGCCATGGCATCCATGACTCGATTCTGCTCTCTGGGTATCTGCTCAAAGTCTATCTTCATGAACTGTTGTTTCAAGTCATCCACCACTCTTTTATAGGGCATTAATTTATTGTCCTTTTGTTTGGTAGTCATTAGTTGCCTGACGAATCACAAGTTGAGAGTCCCCAAAAACATGAAGTTCCTAGATCTTCCACTGAACTGCAATCCGTAATCCAATTGTTAATGCCTCATATTCCACTATGTTATTAGTGCAGGGAATGATAATCAATATGATTTTGGTATAGAATCCCCTTGAGGAGTTGTGAAGAGGATGCCAGCTCTTGCCCCATGTTGTGTGTATGAGTCGTCAAAGTAGAGTTGCCAAGGCTTTTCATGTGACAATGTTAAAATGGATTCATCTGGAAATTATGAAATTAGAGGAACATCATCTAACATGGGAGCATCTGCTAACTGATCTACGATAGCTTGTCCTTTTATTGCTTTTCTGTCCACATACTCAATGTCGAATTCACTCAAGAGCATCACCCATTTGGTTAGTCGCCCAGTAAGTGTTGCTTTATTGAGAAGGTATTTCAAAGGATCAATCCTTGCAACCAACTTAGTCTTATGAGTTAGCATGTAATGTCAAAGTTTATGCGAAGCAAAGACCACAACGAGACATGCACACTCAATTGGTGTGTAGTTTAGCTCATATCCCACCAATGTGCGACTGATATAGTATATTGCCTTTTCTTTGCCCTCAGCAACTTGTTGTGCTAAGAGTGCCCCCAATGTTGTTGAAGTAGTTGATATGTATAGTAATAGAGGTTGATCCGAAACTAGTGGCATCAAAACTGGTGGATTCAGAAGATAATCTTTAAGTGTCTGGAAAGCTTGTTGACAATTATCATCCCATATGAATTTGATGTTTTTATTTAGCAAGTGCTGAAAAGGATTACACTTATCTGCAAGTTGTGCTATGAATCTTCATATGGACTGGAGTCTCCCTTGCAAAGATCGAAGTTGACTGATATTTCTTGGTGGTTGCATCTCCAAGATGACCTTGACTTTAGCTGGATCGGCTTTGATTCCTCTTTTTGATACAATGAATCCTAAGAGCTTCCCGGAGGTTACTCCAAAGACACATTTCTTGGGATTTAATCTCACTTTATACTTTTCCAACCGATCAAAGACGACTGAAAGTATGTCCAAATGCGTTTCTTTGTCTATTGATTTACCCAAGAGGTCATCAACATAATCTTCCACAGTCACGTGCATGAGATCATGAAAGATAGTAGTCATGGCCCTTTGATACATAGCGTCTGCATTTTTTAGCCCAAAGGGCATAACATTCCAGCAGAAAGTTCCCCAAGGACAAGTGAATGTTGTTTTGTGTTGGTCCTCGAATGCGATTTTTATTTGATTGTAACTAGAGAATCCATCCATCAAAGATAACATTGCATGACCTGCTGTGAGATCGACAATTAAGTCAATATTTGGTAATGGAAAATCATCCTTAGGACAAGCTTTGTTGATGTCTCTGAAATCTGCACATATTCTGATACTACGATCTGGTTTACTGACAGGCACTAAGTTGGAGATCCCTTCGGGATAATCAATTGGGCGTGTGAATCCGACATCCAATAATTTCTCAAGCTCTGCTTTGACTAATAATGCGACTTGTGGATGCATCTTTCTTAATTTCTATTTCACTGGTTTTGCCCTTGGTTTAACTGTCAAATGATGCATTACCAAATCCGGATCCAATCCAGGCATATCAGCGTATGACCATGCAAAGTTGATTTGTCGTTCTCTGAAGAAATTTATGAATTTTGACCTTTTTGACTCTGTCAAAGATTGAGCTAGGAATATGTTGTGTGGAACTTCTTCTGTGCCAATGTTTGTTTTGATACTCTCCTCTACCAACATGGATGACTTTTCCTCATAGGATGCTGGGAGAATGTCGAGCCTTCCATCTTTGAGTGCCTCAGAGAGGTTTTCACCCTCAGATACGTCCTTTCTTTTTACTTTTTTGGGGTCAGACAACGCCACAGTGTGGTTTTCGCCATAAGACCCTTGGTTTGTTTTTATTTTTACATTTTTGTGACTAGAAGGCCCGACACCCTCACCAAAATATGCCATGCTATTGAGTTCTATAGTGTATCCCGCTTTATGGTCCCCAGGGGGAAGATCATCTCGTATGCCAAGGTAGTCAATAAAAGCTTCATCATTTTGGAATGTGTCAAACTGTGCAGGTCCTTCATGGTCCCAGTCAATAAGTTGGTGGTGAACAAGGGGAAGACCTTTGATGTCTTCGAAGTTAGCAGGGCTAAGAGTGAAGATGGAGTTATATTCAGGTATGTTGATGTAGTTATCAAGGTCATCGTTGGCACTCTCCTCATCAATCTTGATCATGAACGAATCCAAATTATCGTCACTAGTAGCGCATTCTGGGATAGGTGTTCTCATTCTATGTGATTTCAACCTAGGACCTAGAGACAAGGACTGTATGGGATCCTCCGGGGTTATTTCTTGACCAACTTTGAATTTTTCATAAAATTCCTCTTCTTCTGTGGGTTCATCTGGCTCTTTGAATGTCTCAGTGAGCTCGTAATCACTGGCGCATTTGTCTGAACCCCATTCCCATTTGTTGGAGTCTGTGGAATAGCGATTCTCTTGTTGAATTTTGGTAGCTTTGATTTGTAATGCTTCTTTTGTCCTTTGAGTGTGGACCTTGGAAGTCACGAAACCAAGTCCCTTAGAGCATTCCTTTTTGAATGTCAATTCAGGTTGTAAAGGTTCAATGATTCTTTCCTTTCTTAAGCCAAGAGGGCTTTGGCCATCATACCCAAATTTTTGTAGGATCTTGAACCCTTTGCCATACTTTTCACATGGTATGCTGATGTGATCTTGTGTATCATTTTCAAGGTCTTTGTAAAGCATTTTGTTTAAGTCTTCCTCTTCCAGTTCACCCCATCTTTGAAAGATAGTAGGGTCCCATTTGAGTATAATGATAGATACCTGCTTATTAGGATGTGGTCTTCCATATTTTTTTGGTGAACTCATGACTTGTCGTAAGTACATGGTTTGATTCAAGGTGTATTCACCCATGCCCTTGTCCTGGAATTTGCCTTTAAGCTCACCTTGTTTTGAGGTCGAAGGTTTTAATGATTTAGGATCAATGTATGCAAAAGAAGGAATAGCTTCGCGATTACTGGGAATGATCGTTTCAGTTTTTGGTCTCAAGTTATTGCAGTATATGAATGGATTAGGATCTCCATTAACTGTTATTTCAACTCTATTGTGAGGAAACTTAATGCATTGGTGGTATGTAGATGGGAATACCCTCATTTCATGAATCCAAGGTCGTCCTAGTAATATATTGTATGTGAGATCTAGGTCTAGGACTTGACAAACCACATCCTTTGTAACTGGCCCAACTCTGAGAGGTAAGGTGACTGTGCCCTTGGATGAACGCTCCTCATCATCATATGCCTTGATGGTAATTTTGTTTGTAGAATTCATATCTTTATCAGAATATCTCAATTTTTTAATAGTGCTTAATGTACATATGTTAAGACCAGCTCCTCCATCTATCAGGACTCGTTTTATTCGATGTTTGTGTATGAAGGCTTTAATGTGTAAAGGTGCATTATGTGGCTGACTTACAGAGGCGCCATCGACTTCTGTGAATGTAAGGGAGTGTGGAATGGAAAGGTATCCCACCATGGCTTGAAACCGGTCAACGTTCAGATCAGTGGCGACAGCAGTGTCTCTCAAGATTTTGTCAAGAATAGCTTTATGTGCGGGGGATATGCGTAAGAGCTCAAGGATTGAGATAAGCGCGGGTGTCTTCCTTAACTGTTCTACAAGGTCATACTCAGGTTTGGTCGATGAAGAAGCAGTATTTTTAGCTGGAGCACCTTGCAAAGTGAATTTACCTCGACGAGTTGTGACATTACATTCAGAGGTAGGTTCGGAAGAAGATCCAGTGCCTTTTAGGACAATCTTGGGTCTTTGGGTAGAATTCTCAGGCGTTTTGTCCTTGATGATAATGGTAGAGACATAATTGTCCATCGAAATATGATTGATAGTTGAATAATAGTTATAGGATGCTCTGGTATAGTTGGTTTGGTCATCTGTGGCTGTAGTTTTTCCTTTGTCATGTTTTGGGAATGGTTCCTTAAACATCTCATGTTCTTGATTGGATGAGTGTTCTCCAATCTCAATGTCACCTCTATCGATGAGATCTTGTATGATGTTCTTCAGTCGATGACAATTTCCTGTCTTTTGACCTTTGCTCTTATGAAACTCGCAATACTCATCATCATTCCACCAATTTGGTTTAACCTTTGGCTCATATGGAGGCAGATCCAAAATTGTGATTATCTTGTTTGCCACTAGCTTCTTGAAAACTGACTCAAGTGGTTCTCCCAATGGAGTGTACTTCCTTCGTGACTTTGAAGTTGTTTGAGTATTCACTTGATTGTTAGAGCTTGATCCAGAAAAAAATGATTTTTGGTCGTATCGTATTGGCATCAACAACACCATCATTGATTGTGTTCTTGTTTTTGTTCCAAAATCTTGGCTTATCTTTTCCTTTAAAGTCATCTTTGTTTTCCTTGAATATCTTAATGACTCCTTGTTCAATTAGGACCTTCTCTATTACTAAGCCTTTTTCAATGACATCCTTGAAGGTGGACAAACAAGCTTTTCTTAGGTCATAACCAATGTCCTTGTTAACATTCTGGATGAACATCTCTACCATTTGTTTTTGTGAAATTTCACAAGAACATATGCTGGCTAGATTCCTCCATCTTTATAAAAATGATGAAAAAGACTCTCCATCCCTTTGCTTGGTGTTGCACAAAGTAGTGACTGATATGTCTGTCTCTATGTTGTATGAGAAATGTTGGATAAATGCCTCTGCTAGATCACCCCATGACTTAATTCCAGGTGGAAGTTGTGAGAACCATTCCATAGCTTGATCACCTAAGCTTTGTGGGAATAATCTCATCAAATATGTCTCTTCTACTGCTACCTTAATGCAAGCTATGAAAAATTGTCTTATGTGTGCCTTGGGATCCCCTTTTCCTCTATACTTATCAAACTTAGGTGTCACAAAGTGTGTAGGAAAAGGAGGCATTTGAATGCTCTTGTCAAATGGATAAGGACATATGTCTCTCATTGTGTATGTTGGGTTCGGTGTATTTATGTCTTCCATTTTCTTTTGTAAATCCTTGATTTGTTGCTCCAAATTTTTCTTAGGTGGAGACCGACTTCTTGGACCATACCCCATGCCTGAAGCACCGCATGGAGGAGGAGCATGCTGCATATATGGATGATATTGATCATACACATGTTCGTATGGAGGAGGTCTATAATGATGTTGCGTATATGGACCACTTGGTATAGAGGCATGATGAGGAATAGAATATCTATTTTGTCCATGTATACCATGCTCTATAGGAATGTCATGAGTTTGTTCTAGTGTGTTGCCCCCAAATTTGACGTGGGGTTTCCTTGTGTCCAAATTTTAAGCATGCCTTTGAATATCCAATTGCTTTGGTGGTTGATCCTTAGCATTGGTATGTGATTAAGCATATTTTTCTGCATAAGACTTCCATAATGGTCTGCGAAGGTGAGTATCATATGCTTGATCATGTGTGTATGGGACCTCTATTTTTTGAAACAAAGATGATGGTGATTCAGGCACAAGATGTGGTCCTCTATTGCCTCCACTATTAGGCCTCCTTTGATCCATGTTGGAGTGAGTTTGTTGCAAAGGTCGATTTTCCATTATTTGAGACATGTCAAAATCATGAGGGATCTTGGTTCCACTTTGTGCCATCACTTGTAGAAAGTATTATCTATCTCTCCTCATTATTTCCTCAACCAATCAATTGAAATGGGGATTCATAATGGTGTCTTCCACTTCTACTGAATGTATGGAGAAGTTGTCCATATTGTCATTGTGTGTATCATTGTTGTTTGTAGTGTCCATGTGCTCAACATTTGGAATGTTTCTATAAGCATCCATGTCAGGTAATGTGTTATGATCAAAATTGAAAAAGATATCATTGTTGTATTCATAGGAACTCATGTTTGCGGACTCTTGAGCCTCTTTAGTTTCTCTCCTTGATTTTTGGGAACGGGTTTCAACCATGAACTAGGTATTGACCAAGATGTTTGAGACTAGATGAAAATGGAAAGATATGAAAGACCAAGAATTGGATGAAATGTAAATGAATCTGAGGTGTACTTGCAATGTCCAAAGTGTAAGACCAAGTATGTATGTAGTAGAGTAGGTGTGACTTCCAAAGAGATGATAGTTTCTCTTGATGAGGTAAGTTGACCTTGACTCTAAGTAAGACCAAATGAGACCCAAAGGTGATAGACCTTGATGAGGGACCACTTAGCAAAATGTTGTTGTATGTATTGCGTTGACAAAGTATGATGAGGACAAGCAAGTGACCTTTTGACTCAAGTTTAGACAAATGTGAATGTAATGTAAGGTGTAAAGCAATGATGGACTTTGTGAGACCCAAAGACAGGTTGAATGCTAGATGAAAACCCTAGAGAGATAACCTAGGAAGCTCAATAAGTCTAAAACTGATTGTTCTTGTTTGCTGAATTATGAAAGTTTTCAATCCTAAACACAGACGTGCCTATATACTTCACAGATGCACTTAAAGGACACAGACGCATTTCTGAGATCCTGCAATGTTGCTCAAAAGACACAGACGTGTTTCTGCCCTTCATAGACCCGTTTAGATGACACAGACGCGAGTCTGTCAGACACATACGTGTTTCTGCAAACTTTGTGCAATTTTTCCAATCTGTGAGGTTGCTTGTTGTGACCAAATCTGAATGTTTGACTATTTTTTTTCGTGACAAGAGGACACAGTGTTGATGAGGACTCAACGTTTGCAAGTGTTTAGACTCAAAAATGACTCAAAGACAAGTGTGTTGTTTGATGTAAAATTGTTTTGCAAACACTTGAAGACACAAAAGACACAATGTTTTGATGTTAGGTCTTGAATGTTTGATTGTTCAAAATAAGTCAAACACAATTCTTATGGCTGGCCAAGACAATAGTTGTTGATCCCACATGGAGTTTCCCCTGAGGCTACGCTATTCAGAGTGGATACTTAGATGCTTGACCCCACTGGCTCCACCCTTGGCACTCACTTCTCGAGGCAGCCAAGCATCAGTCCCCACGAAAACTCCTCGTAGCGAACTTTGTATCTCTACTAAGAACCATATGTGTGTGGGCCGCTACCAGAGGTCCGACCTCCTGCCTCAACAACTAGAAGGATTTTGGCTTCTAAAACAAAAAGGTGCTAGTAAGGGCATCTGCTCATGTGGTCATACATGCGGCACTTTCAGCTCTGTAAATACAGAAGGCTCCCAGCCGGTAGGAGTTACGCCCTACAAATGATCAAATAAATTTGATCAAACGGGTTTATGGGGAAACATAGTGTCGGTATGAACTAATCAGCACGCGTTATCCATAGTTTTCACCATGGATAGAGCTATTTATAGTGGTTTGGAAGAAGATGGCTTTTCTTTTGCTACCACTTGGACCGTTCTGTCCTCACTAGTAGTCCTAATGACCACACGGGGAGACAGGCCCTCTAAAGATTGAACAAAAAGAGCCTATTGCTCAAGACACAAAAGACAATGGTTCAATTTTAGTGCACCAATTGAAGTGTTTGCTAACCTATGAAAATAAGGCACTCAATAAATATCAAAAACCCTTGCCAAGGTCCTCCAATAAAGATCTATTAGTAGTCTGGATTGTTTGAAATAATCACCCCTTCCTGCAAGCACACAAGTTAGGTAAATTTTAGATCCAAAAGACTTTGTGAAATAGGGGCCTTCAACAAAACGATTTTGCTTTCCAAGACAAGCTGCACCAATTTTGTTAGCTAGATCTGAAGATGTTAGCTCAATATAAACTAGATCTAAAATCTAAGTGACGAAAAACTAAATCAATGAAACCAAAAATGCAACAACTGAACACAAACGCAGTTGTCACAGACATAGATGTTGTGAGAACACACAGACGTGCCTAGATCTGACACAGATGCGACTCCCGAACGTAGACATGTTTCCCTAACGTAGACGCGCCTGAAGACTTCACAGACGCGACTACGGAACACAAACGTGTTTCCTGAAATTTGCAAAAAAAATTATTAAAAAAAAATATTGTCGAAGACGCAGACGCGGTTCTAGATGTCATAGACGCAGTAGAAAATAAAAAACGCGATCCGAAAGTGCACAGACGCGGAAATATCAAGATGTTGTCGGAAATGTCAAATCTGCAACTTCAAAACAAAATCTACAACAAAAGATGTTAAATGCAAAAGGGACAAGAGTCCCACCGAGGGTGCCAAAATGTATACGGTGAAAATGGATAACAACAATGTTGAAAGACTAAATGAATTCAACCACAAAACCCTAACCTAACAACAACAAAGATCCACCATAACATATGAAGACTACCTAAGACAATGCAAATCAAATGAAATCACAAAGATTATACCATCACATGTCCAATAGGGTTTGAATCTCCATTCTTCCTATCTCCATTGATCTTGCTTGATATATTTGCTCTTAGGTTTTATATATGCACAAGAGCTCAACAAAGAACAGAAATGTGGTTGCAAGTAGGATCGCATATGAAAGTGCAAAGGCATAGTATAGTCAATTGATCAAGTAGTTCATTAGGGTTGATAATGAAGGAAGTATCCTCTTATATAGAAGACACTATATGAAATGGAGGGATAAGATTGAGAGGTGTAAAAGATAAATGGTCGGCTATGATTAGAGGGTAGATAAAGAAAATAAGAAAATAATGAAAGGGTAGGTAGTGTATGAATTAAGAGATGAATGACATGTGTCATGGGTAGAAAAGGCTAATGAATTAATTAAATAAATAAAGATTTATTTAATTAATAGAAGAAGGGGATCAATTAAATAAATTAAATATTTATTTAATTAAGGAAAAGGATAAATTAAATATAAATGAGAAATAAGGCTAGAAGAGGATAAATGAATTAATTAAATAAATAAAGATTTATTTAATTAATAGAAGAATTAGGCTAAAGTAATTAAATAAATAAAAAATTTATTTAATTAGACTGGACAATTTTAGGTGTCTACACTCCCCTAGGGAAGAAGATAGACCAAGTACAAATGTGGGAATCCTTCTCATTCCAAATAGGAATCGATAGGAAGGAGAATCCAAATTTATGAATATGTCTTTGAAATTTTCTCATGTGTTACCAAGTCCTTGTTAGATGATGATGATGTTACAATCCAATCTGGTACAAGCGCAATCACAACAGAAGTTGGTCCAAAATAGGAACAAACATAGACTGATATTGAACTAGCTCCAAATAAAAAGATAGTGTAACAACACTTGTGTCATGATTATCATCAAATGGGAGAGATAAACCCTTAAATTGGTCCTTCAAATCTAAAATGTGGGACTCCACAAACAAAGATATAATGTCTGATAAATAGGAATCCTAATCAGGAAGACAATTAGATACCTTTTGCAATGATTCACTAGAAGATTCCAATGAACCAACAATAGAAGATGGATGTGTGATCTCAATTGGAGAAATGGGAGTTGCAAGAGAAGTCTTTGGAGCATCAAGATGCTTAAGTTATACATCATATTCAAACTCCTCTTAGGTATTATCATCAAAGCATAAATTATCAACATCATCAAGGGAATGAGGCAATTTGATGCAAGATCTCAACAATTGGAGGATTATTTAGATATCCATAAATCCCCAAATCTTGGTCCAAGATATGCATGGGAAACTAATTCCTAATATCTAATTGTAGGTCTCTGTAAAGATGCTTGCATTAAAACTTGTACCAATCAATCCTGTGGTATGAGCATTATTATTACCTTAAACTATTTTATTCCATGTTGTTGCAAGGTGTGTGCCCTTGGTCTCCTTGTGTTGTGCAATGCATCACTCGAGTTTATGACATGGCTTAAGCATCTCCTATGGATTCTATAAGTCTAATGGTTGTATCAGGCATTAATAGGTCAATCTTTTGGTGCAACGAAAACTGCACTTGTAACAAGTGGTATCAGATCTTGGTCATAGGTTCAAACCCCTCGCTTGCACTAGGGGGGGATTGTTGCAAGATTTGTGCCCTTGGTCTCCTTGTGTTGTGCAACACAACGCTCAGTTTTGTGACATGGCTTAACCACCTCCTGTGGATTCTATAAGTCTACTAGTTGTATCGAGCATTAATAGGTCAATCTTTTGGTGCAACGACAACCACACTTGTAACACATATTGTATGTGGCTCAAAGACGAGACCATAATTTTTGTATAACACAAAAGATTGAGCCACCTTCAATGTGGTAGGATGCATTTTTTGTCAAGACTCATAATTTTCCTTAGTCATAATGGTTACAAAAGGATGAGTTGCATAATCCATGATTAAAATAATGATACACTTTACAAAAGCTAAAATAATAGATAAATATATGAAATGTGGTTTAAATGAAGCTATGAGATCAAAACAACACCTTTCCAATTGCCAAAAAATCAAAGTAATCCTCCAAGATGTAAGCATGGCAAAAAATGAATAAAATATACTCGGGTAAAATCTATAAAAAGTGCATGGATGGTTAGATAGAGCTCTTCAATACCTTTCCAATGTCACAAGAATTATGAAAATCAGAGATTGTGGTAAAATATTACTAATTCGGGAGCCAAAAATAAAATCTAAATTCAATCAACAAATACTATCACCAAACAAGAAAATTCATCAAAAATAACCTACACCACTAGAAAATTTGCAAAACCAACTTTTTCACAATATTTCATTTTTTAAAAACCACCTTGGTTTGCCCAAGTCATTGCAAAAAGAAGATATTCCCCTATTAGACACTTGGGGGCAAATCTGTAGCACCTAGGTGCTTAGATGAGTTCACCCATGTGACCATAGGCGAGTTGAGTTGAAAAATTAACATTGTTGCTTTATGACAGTGGGGTGGTAGGTCTGGGTGTCAAGTAGTTAGTCATGTTGTTGAGGCTTAAAACCATTCTTCGATAAGCTAGTGGATGATGATAGAACATTTGATTGAAGACAAAGATTGCTCAACACAAAAAAAAAAAACATGCAGCAAAAAATGATATTTTTTAATTAAAAAACATGAAAAAATAAGTGTTTTCATATTGTTCCGACCAAACATACCTTAACAAAGACCATATGTTAGAAAAAGGTACTAAAGTTATAAGCAATCCATAGAAGATGGTGCTAGATGAATGGAACATGCTAGAGTGAATAGAGAATATTTTGCAAGGGGGTAGAGTGAATTTTTTGCCAATAATATAGTATGCACAATATGACTAGGTACAGATCCATATGACCGAACATATTTTGTCAAATAGTGAAAAAACGTCTGATATCCCTAAACCAAAGTCACTGATTTTTTATGATTTGATAGATGGTGCTTAGGTTTTTGGGCCTCCTAGAAACAATGGTAGGGTCAAATTTGTCCCAAAGTGCTATGAAATTCAACTACCTCCTTGATTAGGAAACCTTCACCTACTTGAAACCCTTGCATATCTAGCAAATCGTTATGGATTTTGACAAAATGAAAAACAACCCTGACTTTCTTTGATGCTTTGGATTCAAATGTGAGGTCCTTGAAACCCTAAAATACACCCAAAAAATTATGCAATCCTAATGATATCTCTCATATCTAGGAAGGAATCTATAGGATTGGATCTCTGATACCATGTAGGAGTTAGTGGTGAACTCCCAACACCCCCAAATCAACTACTAGACCAAAATATCTTCCACAAGAGAGAAAATAGAAAGAATAGCTTGCATGAATATGGATGCTTGAATGATTCATTAAATATGAAATATACAATGAGATGCCTTGCTTATAAAGACAAGGTTGATACATAAGATTAGACAAGATCATCACATGTGTCTTAGTCCTATATTATGAGAAAACTAAAGTGTCAATTATTAAATGACCTAGGTAATTATACGTAAATGTTAAAAGACATGCGATAAGATCTTATGACAACTAATACCTTCTAGGAATATTCCCTAGGACCTACGTAAACTCTATACCATGTTTTTGCACTCAAAACCACCTACAAAACCACCTAGGTGTTTGAATTTAGCAACTACAACAACAATTTTAAAATTGTCATAACTTTCTCAAAACATAACGAAATTCAAAATCGTAAAATATTCTGGGTGCTTCTAGTGTTAGGATAACTGGTGGATAATTGAGAGGGGGGGTGAATCAGTTGTCAACAAATTATAAAACTTTAAGCACACAAAACCTTTTACTGGAATAACAGATATAACAATCAAGCATAAACATAAATCACAAAATAATTACCAACCATCCATAACACATAACATCGATATTTGTACGTGGAAAACTCGGTAAAGGGAAAAACCACGATGGGAAGCCTAGCCACAATCAAATAATACTTTTGCGGCAAGTATGTGATTACAATAAGAGGGGCCTACACATCTAGGAAGGCACACTGCCCAGAGCACACTCCTTATCACAAAAGAAGCCTCACTAACTACAAAAAAATCCAGACTACAATTCGGAAAGATGAATGAACTGCAAGAATAGCATCTCCTATGCTTGAATACTTTTCTGGTTAAGCTCAATACCGGGGTCTTAAACCTCTTTCACAAACCTAATTCGATCACCTATGATCGACCAAAATCTCTACATGTAATTACAACTTTATTCACACACAGATAATCTCATAACCTTAATCCCATACCACGATCTACAAAGAGATTTTACATCATATTTATACCAACCCGGGACCTAAACAATTAGGTCGGCCACCTATACGATAATGCAATAGATCCGTTATATAATGCCGCAAACCAATGATAAACCAAATCGGCCTAAGACCGAAACAACATAAACCAAACAATAAATCCAACCGGTGACGCATTGGGAGTATCAACCAACACATTACATAAATTGGTCCATAATCTAGCATAATAATACCAGACCCAAAATAGGTTGCCATAAGCCAAATGAAACACCATGAACAACTGGAACACGAACATGATAACCATCAACATCCTGATAACCTTCTAGAAGCCACACCAACACCACTTATTGGATTCATCAAAAGATCTTCAACAAAGCGTTGCCAGTAAAACCCTTACCGGTAACCTAAAGGCTTACTAGAACAAATGATAGCATCTGGATCATCAAATCCTAAACCAACTAAATGTGATATGCATCTGGAACACATGAATAACCAATCCAAACTAGTTCCAATAGTTGGACCAAACCGAAGATAAATCTCCAGATCAACATCAAAGACCAACCACTCTACCAGAAGTCGGTAGACAACAAAATAGATAGTGTTGACATCAATGCAACACATAATCAATTCCTCCAAATTGCCAACATCTAGATCCATAAACCATTTAACAAAATAATTCTTATGTAGAAAGCTATTAGTGAAAGAATAGAACGGGTTTTCAAAGCAAAAACACAAGAAAATTCAAAAGAAAAGTGCTTACTTTTTCAAGCAAACATGTTTGGTTGCTTTTGGATAACCAACTCTCCTAAAATGAGTGCAAAATCTTCAAAAATAACATTCTATTGTGGAGAGCTTCAGGACTGAAATTTTTCTTTTTGATAAATGGATTTGAATGAACAGTCCAAACCCATGGATCGAAGAATGCTTTGATACCAACTGATATGAAAAGAGGCAAGCTAACCAGCAGTCAAAGATGAAATTTATAGGCAAAATACCAAAGATCTCTACAAGGCAAATGGACAATAATCTTTGCAAAATAATACACTGTAAAACTTGCATGCTATATGGTCTAGAAAGGAGCAAAATACATTATTATATAGGCATTATGTATGCCAAAATAAAGGATTTGGAATTTCATCCAAATCTTCACAGGAATGACCAAAATAATAGGAAGTTATAACTTATACTAACCTCCTAACAATTTTCTAATATATTCTAACTTCCTAACAACTAGGAAACTAACATTTTGCTTTTAACTTGTACTTTTATAGAGGATTACAAATTAACAAAGATTATAAAATCATTTAAATCCTAAGATCTAAACTATACCCTATGAATCCTCATCATCTACACAATTTGAGGGTCAGGAGGAAGCTAGATAATTCTACACCACAAGGTTGTATCTTAGAAATATTTAATAATTATGATGGGTCAATGTCTTTTTTTATTATCAAGATATCCATTTAGTGAAACCATACTTGTCTTAGTATATGTTGCCTATTTTGAAATATATCATTCTAATCCACTTTTAAAATGAAAACATACCTATTAATCAATGCCAATGTACATATATCAAGGGCTTGTCATTAAGGATTGTTTGTATGTTCTTATTACTCAAGATCTTTAGGTCTCCAGATTCCATTTATATACATCTATACTCCTCTTACAAGATAGATAAATCTAATACTCTTACAAAGCTTTATCTTGAGCATAACATAAACTAGTTCAAATGAGAGTTTCAGATTTTATTTAAACTAGTTTATGTTAATGCTCAAGACAAAGCATTGTAAGAGTATTAAATTTATCTATCTTTATCTACATTCTTATGGAAGCACTAAGCATAATTAGTTACTGTACATTAATTTTGAGCAAGGATATATTTTATTTGTGTTTATATTGGACACAATTAGTTTTAATGAAGCATAATTATACATGTAACAAAATGAAAACAAAGAAAAGCTAAGAATTGGAATAGTGGAGAATTCTTAACTTTTGTGATCACTGATAATTCTTTTATGGTCGGTTTAAAAAATGAACATGTTCAATTTGAAAACAATGATTTATCTTTCAATAAGCGTAATTTCCTATGCATTTAATCAATAAGGACATGATTTTAGATATGTTGACAAAACTGTTAGTTTGAATAAATGTTGAGAATGCACAATAGCACACAACAATAACATTCTTTTACCTCATTGATTTTGCTAGTATTCTATCGCATACTTGATAAGGTGGATTTGATTTTTCCAGAACTGATAAATATCTGATTGGGCCTATGATAGGAGGTTATTTATTGAGACAATTATGCTTATATTTTTTTTGAATGCTTAAATGTGAAATAATAATTCTCGATAACCATTTTGAGATAGAGGTGTTTGAACATACGACATACATTTCTATTTCAGTTTATTTATCAAATACTTTGTCCAAAGTAATATAAAATAATTGATTGCAATTTCGGTTCATAGTGTCTACGTATTTGCAAGATGTTCTAATTATGTCATACTTAACTAGATAGAATCTAGAGTTGTATGAAAAACTATTTTTAATTGGGCACAACACTAGTTCTCATATGGCATGATGTTCTTGACGATTCACTTCATCCAATACCCTCATAAAGGGTAGATCCACTTCTAGATGCAAGGTGTGTAGGGGACTATTGGTTTCTGATTAGAGGAAAACTACACAAGTGATGCTTTGCCTCTTATAGTTGAAGAATGTTGAAGACTTGGCTACTCAAAGACATTATTTTTATTTCATATAAAAAAATTATTATTAATGATTTGTAAATTTGTAAAATATGTCAATATAGATTATACTTTGTAATATGTACTTAGTACAATATAATATTTAATAATGGACAATTTAATGAAATTATTCTATTGAATTCTCAAAATTGAAATTTCTAGTTAGATGATATACTTATTGGATGTATTTGTATTCATTTAAAGAAAATGAATTGTTTAGTGAGACAGTTTTATATTTTGCTCTTTAAAGAAAGAATGAAATATTGAATAAAGAAAAAATATAGTGTTTTGTTAGTGAAATTCAAATATATTTTTAGAGAAGAGAATAGTGGTTCATCATATTAATATTTATGTACTTCCAACAAAATACAAGACATCTCCATGATGTTGTAAAGTCTAGATATCTAACGAATCCTCACAAATTCTTCAAAATGTATCAAAGCTCCAAGATAAATTGTTATAACTTGGACCTAATAATTTCTTTCAAGTTTTGTCAAACTTTGAGCAAGAAAAGAGTAGGTCTATAGCATGTAAAGACACTATTATTGCACGATAAGTGAGAGGTTAGTTCCAAGAGTGTGAGGATGCATTTATTGCTAGATTTTACCCTTATAACTACCCCTAGGGTTTTCTCCCACCTACAAAATCTTAGGTACACATTTTAGAATGTAAATTTTGTACTAATCATACTAAAATGAAGGGGGCCCCATCCTACATAAAATGTGATGGAGAGTTTCATCTATCATAGGAAGTTTTTATCCGAACACACCAATATACTAATAGGGAGGGTGAATCAATATATCATCAAATCTCAAGCTTATATTACTTCAAATCCAATCATCACTTAATTGTTAGGAACATTAGCATAATTACCAACAAGTGCAAACACTGAATGCAATCATACGAAGAACACAACACCAAATTTTACCTAGAAACTCTAGGAGGAACAAACTATGATGAGCAAGCTACTTGGATCTACTACCCAATTCCAACCTCACAATAAATATGACTATTACAAATAGTTATGAAAGCACAAACATTGAGACTTCAATCCTCTCACCAATACATCAATTCTGGGCACCAACCCAAGAGGACTACAATAACTTAAATTAGATGCAAAACACACACTCTACTTCTGCATCGAATGATATAACATGATCTTCACTGTTTGAGCCACAGAGCAATCTACTCTATCAGTGGTAACCTTTGTTACGCATGCATACTCACTCTCAATCCCACATGCCAAAGGAATGATCTCCTTCGCATATATATGCATTTGTCTAAAATGATATTGTTCTTATGTCAACATGGATTCTTTTAAACTGACGCAACTCTTCTGCTATGTCATCCCATAACATGTTTGATTCAATGTTTCATATTCGGCTCAAGAATATACAAATTTAAGTAGTATTAGTCATTTTGCAAGTTTAAACATGGGTCATCGATATTTCTCGGTCTTCACAAAATGAATGAACAAGATGCAAAATCACAAGTGCAATAAGTTTATTGTTCAGGCATGATCGTGCATTTTTGCAAGAACAAGACACAGATCCACCAATCTACCTTTGAACTCGTGTTGATCGTTGTTCCTCTATTCCTAATCTAATATGTCATATGATCTTGTGGAAATGGGTTGATCTTCAAAGATTTTCATAATGACTATTGATCTGATCTAGGTGAGAAATTGAACCTTCGAGTTAGGAAATATTAAATCTCCATTCATGCAGTTAAGTCAGTAATTATTAGGCGAAGGGGTTGATAATTCTACAACCTTTAAGGCTTCAAAAAATATGTCAACACAAATAGAAAAAGCGCATTCTCCCAAAACTAAGACTTAGGGTTTTATGAGTATGGAAAATATGCAAGTCCTAGTTAGGTCAAAGAGCTTGAGAAAATGAATTCAAGGCCAAAACTATTAGATCCAACTAATTTAAGCTCTATATACATTTTATGATACAATGACATCTTTATACCACTCTCTTGTAAATGTGATGAGCAACCCTTTACAATGACTTTAATAGATCATGACAATTTTATAAATTTTCATGACAACATTTTCAACTTAACCACAATCTCCTCAATGATGAACATAATAAAAAATGGTTACCAATATTCTTCTTTTAGCTCAGAATCCTGACATCAATGATATACGACATCAATGGCGACACGTATTGCCAACAATATGCACCTTTGTCATTGATGACAACACTTCTTGAAGAAACTCACTTTGTACAACAATAAAACAATTTTACTTGATTTCTTTTTGTGTTGTTCTCCCTCGTTGTCCTATAATTGTATATCTCCTTCTTTTGTTTGCACACTCTCCCGTTTTGACATCAATGATAAAAGGTGGACTCTTGCTTCCAGTGATGAAGAATAAGACTTTAACAAGATCCCCCTAGATTGATATGTCATCTAGATGATTCAGAGAAAGAAAGAAGGAGCTACCACTCCAAGCTTATGCCTAAGAAATTCAAGTGTCTCCTTGGGAAAAGGTTTGGTAAAAGATATCTATAATTTGATCCTTTATGGCCCCATATTCCAATCCAACTTCTTGATCAAAAAATTTCTCTCTTAAAAGGGTTATGAACACTTGCATTGGGGTTTAAGGTTCTGGTATGTTTTTTGCTGGTTGTTGTACTCTCTAATGGTCATGTGAAGGGGGAGTTGTCGTGGGTCTCCCCAAGCAATGTGAATATTACTCAAAATGGTAATGGTGCTCTCATTTGAAATACCTAAGGGGGAGCTCCTTCCTATTCATCATACTCTTTGGGCTAATTATTTTCAAAGGAGAAGTCTATCTCCTTTGTTGAAAAGATGGTTGGCAGTAGCCCTACCAAAATGAGTGTTGTTGCTTCTCTAGAAGAACATGAGTCATCTTGTAAAATTTAAGAGTTTGAAGTGGAGGATCCTAACGAAACTCTAAATGCAACTATTGTTGAGATCAGACTCTCACTTATTTATAATTTTGTCGCCTTTCGCCCTTGTATTAACCAAGTTAGGAAATGCGTTGACTCTGCCAAGTGTTTAAAGGCTAGTGTTAAGAATTTCGCTATGGTGCATGGTTTATTCCTATTTAGTTTTGTGGTTGAATAAGATTTGATTAAAATTTTAATTAGAGGGACATGGTCCTTTGGAAGTTCTCAAAACTTCTTGTCCTTATGCAAATGGAAACCTAGTTTTAGTCATATGGTGGATCTGGGTTTTGTGGCCTCTACTTGGATCTATCTCCCAACCCTTCCATTAGAGTTCTCAACTATTAGTGTTTGTAGGAGGATTGCTAACTCTTTTAGGCATTTCTTAGCAGTTGATAGAATCACATAACAAAAGTCTAGGCTTATCTTTGCAAGATCTTGTGTTAATGTGTCAATTAACATGGTGCTCCCTACTGTTTGCCTAGCCAATAAGAACAATATTTAGACTTAAAGTCTTAACTCAAGGATTGGTCATCCATTCTAAGTAGCTATCATTTCCATGACTGAGGTTCATTTACTTGTCAACCCAGGGACACATTACTTGAAATGGGTTTGCATTGTATATGCACTAAGTTCCGATAAAAGTCATTCTGCACTACTGCAACAACTAAGTCTATCTAAATAAACAAGCCAAAATATGACAACTGAATGACTACATGAAATCTTAACATTAACAGAAGATTCTAACTAAATAACTGTTAACTAATTTTAAAGCTAACAAACATGAATTACTTTGTTTGCTTTGGCTACAGGAAGGGTCATAGGATTTGGTTACAGTGGTTGTAGGAACAATCAGTTGCTAGAACATCTACTGCAGCAAAAAGGAAACTTAATCTAACAATCACACAGGAATAATCACCAAGTGGACCACCTTGGATGAGTGTATCTAGACTTAAAAATGGTTCTATATGCTCACAATAACATAGCCTTTATTCATTATTTCCAAAAGTCGATACAATGCATAAAATAAAATAAATACTTCTAATTTTGGAAAATGTTGTCTAACCTCTGTGAAGAGGTGCAGGTCTTTATTTATAAGAAAGTTATAACAAACTTTCAACTACTTAGATCATGCCCATGAAACTAGGCGGAAACATTTATTACAACAAGGAGAAGAAGACAATCCACAGAGAACGTGGGACTTTACTAAACCACAACCAAGAATATAGCATGGCGGTTTTTACTGGATTGATGCTTGTTGGAGACAACCATAAATGAGTTTGGTATCGCCTTGCTATTCCTTTTCCGCTTCACTCGAACACCATCTTCTCCACTGTTTTAAATGCTCAGCCGCCCCAAAATCTCTCCAACTGTTTGTATGGCGTGATTCTCGATTTGGCTTAACACAACCGCTTCTGCAACAACTTATTTACTCCTAGATTAAAGGTTAGAACACACAATACAATACAAGGTTCAACGAGTTTAAGTCAAAACAATATAGGGTTCAATGAGTTTGGCTATCATTCAAAATGCACATAATCAAAACTCTGATACATCACATGTCTTTAACATTGTCCCAATATACAACTTAAAACATAGAAAAAATTTATCAATCATAGAAATAAAAGAGCTATTATTTTAGCTCATCATTTTCCCCCCAACTTAATGTTTTGGTTGTCCTCCAGCAGGAGGAAAATTCCTTACTCTGGCACTGACTGGAAAATCACCTATAGTACCTTGTCTTGTGCCTCCTATAAGCAAGTTCCAATAAAATCCTTTCATCTTCTCTGGCCTAGCCCACCTGGCTTCCTCTGTAGCCTCATCATACCATTTATCTGTAGCTCTGCATCCCATTAATGGCCACACAAGAATAGGTGGTTGAAATATCAAAGGTAGCCAATTATTACCTTTTGTCCTGCCCAAGCAGATATACTTGGAAGCTCTCTGTATAGTTGCATGATAGTTGGACAATGAATGGGGTTCACCCTACTTTAGATCCTCTAGAAGGTTGTTCCAACGCTAAGTCAGACGTTCAACTACAGTTTGATTCTCAGATCGAATCAAATTGTCATACTCCTGAAATACTTCCTCCCTCAATGATAAAAATTGGCTTCTGACATCATATCTATTCAACAGTTTTTGCCAGTAATAATACATTTGTCGTGGGTTTTTAGCCTCAACTCTCAGTGGCAGTGGACAATCAAGTTCCAAGTTTCTGTGCATTCTAGATTGTACCCCCATGCTAATTTCATTTTATATCTAGGAAATCAATGCCTTTAATTGAATATCACCAATATACAACATGGGACTCCATTCATTATCAGAAGAGACAACATAATTATGCAAATATAACTCACATAGCAAATTTTTAATGACTATAGGAGAGCTTTGGTAAGCACAATAAAACTCCTTTGGAGTTTTCAAAGAAGGGCTAAGATCCCTAACAATATGGTTACGTTTAAAACATAGATATTGTTCCTTTAGATACAAAGCATAAACCCTTGGAGGAGCCTTGCACTGCATTAACTCGGGAACCATGTTTGCTATAGTATCTACTTTAGTATGTAACTCAACAATTTGGTTGTCCCTCTTTTCAATTTCTTTTTGTTGCGTGTCAATTCTCCCCTGTAGCCTAGCCTTTTCTATTTCCCACTATCTATAAAATGTGAGTGCAATAGATAAGCTAGTGAGACATGAAGGGATCCTGTGGGTAGTTACCTGAGGGCTCAAGATCTTATCACCTGGTTCTTCAAATTGCTCTGCTATTTGGGCTAAATTTGTTAGTCTTTTGGCTTCATGTCCTTTCTACAACTTACTCTCTTTCTGACTATCATGCCCTAATTCTGATGTTTCCACATAAATAACCTCACTCACACCTCCTGTTACTTGAGTTCTTTTCTTAACCCAATGACTTCTTCTTAATGGAAATTATTGTGTGGCTGTAGGAGGTTCTGCTACAGGAAAACCCTCCATTTTTCACTTTTTAGCTGCAAGAGGACCCTGCACTTCTTGAGGCCGTTCCATGGTTTCTTCCCTTGCATCGCCTTTTTCTTTACCTTTCCTTTTATAAAATGCAGCCCCACTTTGAGTTTGAGTGGAGGGTTTCTCAAAACTTGGCTCAATTACTATTCCTTCCGCACCAGACAAAACTTCCTCGGCAATAGGAAGTTCAGCTTCCGCTGAAACCCTAGGAGATGCGGCTTCTCCGATATTTTCTTCTTGAACTGCAATTTCTTCTGCAGTAGGAACATTTTCTTCCCCAAATTGTCTAACATCCTCAAAATCTCCCAATGACATCTACGAGACATCTCTAAGAGACCATTCTACCAATAATTTTATTAATCTGTGATGACTTACAGAATGGGCACTACCCTTTTGTGTCTCCTTTGCACTAATAGAGATAAGATAATACAAGACATTTGGAATATTCATCATACGACCATGCCTCAGATGACTCAATAATTTGAAATAAACAGAATGCGGATTGGAGTACTTACCATCACATGTTAAAATGTATCGATTAAGGAAGAATGATTAAAGAGACACGATATTAAGACAATGGTTTTGCCTTGTGATGAATAACAACGATTAAGCAAAGGTGACTAATTGGTAAAAATGACTAACCAATGTGGATTATGTATGTGATGATTAGAGATGGTCATAACAAAGAGTGTGACCATTCTCCTAGAAGAGATATCCACTTAGTTCCTTGCTTGTCCATGCTAAGAGGTCCATCAGCTGGGTGAGTGAACTCTGCCCTTTCACTTCTTGCATCTTTTGCCTCAAGAAATAGTTCTCCATCCTATGGCAACCTAGTGACTTTGGCTATTCTTTGCTCTATGGCTATAACCCGTAATCGTTTGACAGAAGCCTCCCCTTAATTGAATGTGCGTATAAATTCCTATGCAATCTCCTCATTAAAATCCGTCAATTTCAAAATATAATCGATCCACCCATAGGTCTGAAAATAGTGTTCACATTGGTTGTCCTACAGCAAAGTGTCATGAGTCATAGGCTCATGACGGATAAGTGTACCTCCCATGGCTAACTTGACAGTCAAAAATTTCACCACAACAAAATGCAAAGCTGAAATATCCTGCAAGATTTGAAAAATCATGCCCCGTAACCTTTTATTTATTCTTCAGTACCTTTTATCAACTATGGGGGCAGGAAAAGTACCTTTTATCAACTATGGGGGCAGGAAAGGTATGCTCACTCATGCTACAGGCTTTCACATCGATACTAACTCATTAAAAAATGATGTCAAGAAAATTAAAACACATCATGGACAAGGACACATAATTATGCAGTCGTAAATAGAACCATAAAACACCCCCCAACTTAAGATGACACGTGTCCACACATGCAAAAAAGGATAGAGGGAAGGGAATGCAGATTATGCGAACCATATTAGGTAATCATCATAATGAAATTATAAATGCATAATTAAAAATAAATAAATAATATACATACCTGCAGTCATGCTAATTAGTGTTGCAATCAAATGATTAGTTATTCATAATATGAGATGAGTTGACGTGAAGTGGGTGATGTGGCAAAAATAGAAATGAAATGAGATGAGGTGGATGAGAAAATTTATTAGCGGAGATCGTTATTTCCATAAAATATGGAAATGTTTATTATGAATGCATGCAAATGGAATTTTAAGACTTTGGGCTGAGAAGGCCCCTTGCAGAGGCTGTAGGAACTATGGTCTGCACTTGGTTGTCAAATTGCTACATGAAGTCTTCTTTTGTAGCAAGCTTATGATAAAGGCATAGTCGATGACCATTGACCAAAAGTTTGAATCTGACTAGGTCTATTGTTGCCAACCGAACTGCTCCATTTTGAAAAACTTCAACAATCTCATATGGGCCCAACCAACGTGTCTGCAACTTCCCCAGTGTATCCTTATATCTGGAATCATATAACAATGCCCAATCTCTAGATTTAAAATTTCTCTCCTTAATATATTTATCATGCCATTTAACACATTGATGTTGAATAATTTATGTATGATGGATAACTATCTTTCTCAGTTCATCTAGAGCATTTAATTGCATGATGCGGTCTTTTTGTGCTTTTGACAGAGTCATATTCATTGGCAGAGTTGTCCTAGGAGTTTTATGCTCAAACTCAATGGGCATCATGGCTGTTTTCCCATACACCATTCCAAAAGGTGTAAAACCAGTTGTTGTCTTCCATGTTGTTCTGTATGCCCAAATGGCTTCAAGAAGTCTATTTGACCAATTTTTATTATGAAGAGCTATTGTCTTGATAAGAATAGCTTCTAAATCCCTGTTCGTAACCTCTACCTGATGATTTTCCCGAGGATGGTATGGAGTAGACTTCCCGTGTTTGATATTATATTCATTAACCAATGCTGCAATTAATATGGAAGTAAATTGTGGTCCTTGATCTATAACAATCTCTCTTGGTACTCCATATCTTGTAAATATTTCCTCATAGAGAAATTTAGCTACTTTATTATCTCTTCATGTGACATTGCTCTTGCTTCCACCCATTTTGTAACATAATCAGTGCATACTAGAATATAGGATTTCCCATTGGAAGGAGGATCAATTGCTCCTACAAAATCCAATCCCCATTTGTCAAATGGTGTAACCAATATTTGGGGATACAATGACATTTCATCGGATCTGGTGGGTCTACCCATTCGTTGACATCTATCACATTTTCTAGTATATTGAGTTGCATCTTTATGCAAAGATGGCCAATAATACCCTGTATTAAGGATGTTAAGTGTTGTTCTTTTAGCAGCAAAATGCCCTCCACATGGCTCATCATGACATGCATTGAGAATATCATGTGTTTCATCCTCTCCGACACACCTTCTTAAGACTTGGTCAGGTCCAGTGTAAAATAAACAATCAACAATCCAAGAGAAATTAAAGCTTTTCTCAACTAGCAACCTTCTTTCTTTAGGAGAAAAATGAGAAGTCATCTTATTAGCAGCTAAATAATTTGCAATATCAGCATACCAGGGAGTGTGAGATTTTATCAAGAACAAATTTTCATCTGGGAAAGCATCATCTATTGCTTTAGGATTATCCTACAATTGAAGCCTAGAAAGATAATCTACAAGTATGTTAAGTTTACCTGGTTTATCAACAACTGTAATATCAAATTCCTGCATCAATAGTAACCATCGAACCAATCTTTCTGTGATTGAAGGATTGTTCATGACATATTTGATTGTTGTATGATCAATATGCACATATACTTATTATCCTATGATATAATGCTTGAATTTGTTCAGTGCATATATTACTGCCAACATCTCATTTTTTGTGATAGTATAATTAATCTCAGGTCCCTGCATGTTTTTGCTGATGAAATAAATTGCATTATCTAAATTGTCCATCTTTGGGCCCAAAATTGCTTCTATAGCATAATTTGATGCATCTATGTGAATATGAAAAGGCAATGACCAATTTGGACCCTTGAGTACTGGTGCTTGAGTAAATGCATGTTTGAGCTTCAAGAAAGCTTCATGGCATGCAGGAGTCCAATCAAACTCCATAACTTTAGTCAAAAGACAATATAAAGGTCTTGCAATTTTACTAAAATATTTAATAAATCTTTGATAATATCTAGCATGACCAAGAAAACTTCTAACATCCTTTTTCTTTGTGGGAACAAGAAGGTTTTGAATGATTTCAATTTTGGCTGGGTCAACATGTATTCCAGTTATAAAAATACGATGACCAAGAACAATGCCTTACCGCATCATCATAAATCATTTTTCATTGTTCAAGGATAAATTGTAATCTTCACACCTCTATAAAACATTCTTTAAATTCTCCAATGTGTCTTCAAATTCTGAACCATAAGTGGTAAAATCATCCATATAGATCTCCATGTTATCCTGGGAAATCCTTGAAAATATGCTTATGACTGCTCTTTGAAAAGTAGCTGGAGTATTACACAACCCAAAGGGAAGAACAAAATATGTATACATTCTCCAAGGGTAAGTAAATGTAGTCTTTTCCTGATCCTTGGGAGCAAATTGAATCTGGTTGTAGCCACTAAATCCATCCAAGAATGAAAAGTATCGCTTCCCTACCAAGGAATCTGATACTTGATCCATAAATAGTAATAAAAAATGATACTTCCTAGTTGTTGAGTTCAAAGCTCTGTAATCTACACATACCCACCATTTACCTCCTTTCTTTGGAGCTATGACTACAGGTGACACCCACTAACATTCTGATATAGGATAGTTAAATCTAGCATTTAACAATTTATGTAGTTCCTCTTTAACTATCTCCCTTAATGCAAGATTTATTCTTCTTTGTGGTTGTTTGAACGGTCTATAGTCCTCTTTGATATAAATGCGGTGTGTACAAATCGTAGGATCTATTCCTTTCATGTCTTTATAATCCCACACAAAAGCATGTTGATGACATTTGAGCAAATCAACCAGTGTTAGCTTTTGAGTTTTTGTGAGTTGATTATTCATGATATTCAAACATTTATTTGGATCAACTTCCACCTTGATAGTAAGATTAATCTCAGCTGCTTCAAAAAGATAAGAAGTGCGGACTTTTTGCAGCAATAAGGTATGCAATATGTCAGTGGCTGCAGGAAAATCTGATGTTGTAATACTTGATGTTAGCTCTTGTGATTGTTGCTCCAGACTATACTGATTTTTTAGAATATTAAAAAGGCCAGAATCATCATCTTGAAGTCGTAGAAATGATTCCCTATTGATCATCATAAGATGACTAACAAAGTTAACTTCCCCTTCTAATTCCTCCCCCACATCAATCCAAACAACTTGTTCTTGATCAAGTTGGGGTTGAGCGGGTGAATACAGAGCTAAAGTTTTAGTGGAACTTTAACTAGAAATGGTCATGTTTCCTGATCAACATCCAATATATGCATTGGTTGTAGGAAGCCAAGGTCTCCCTAAGATGACCGTATATCCCCCCAATGTAGCTTTAGGAGATAAGATCATAAAATCTGTCGGATATTCCCAGGAATCTAGAGTAACAACAACATCTTCAATCATACCATCATGTCAAACTGTGGAACTGTCAGCAAGCTGTAGGACCGTTGGAGTAGGCCTGAGACTGGTTATGTTAATTTTTTGCATAATGTCCTTTGTCATTACATTGATGGCTCCTCCCAAATCTATTAATTCATTCTTTATCTGAGTGTCATTGATGACTATTTTCACAATAGGACTACCAGGGTCGGAATATTTAGGTATTGAAACTTTTCCCAACATAATATCAACCAGTTCACCCATTACATGCACTGTTTGTAGATCTTTTTTCGTCCTGCCAGGTTTCTTTAAACATGCCTCTTTAATTGCTTTACCATAGATAGGGACATCCTTAATAGCCTGAAATAATGGAATCTTAACACATATGTGTTTCAGCTAATCAATAATATCAAAATTTATATCCTCTTGCTGATGAATCTCTTCAGCTTGCAACCTTTGAGGAAATGGGGGTATTTGTTGATTTTGAGGAATTTAGGTTGCTGGACTAGATATTTCCTTTTCCTTTTGTACTTCAGTTATAACTGGAGGGGATGGGTTAGGCAAAGTTGTCCCGGATCTAAGGTGAATATCACTTATAGAAAGAGAATATGTTGGATATTGATTAGGATTATCTAAATAAACTTGTTGTTGTTGCTAGGGCTTTCTATTAGGATTTGGCATGGGTTGAGTGGGCAACTGTGTGGGTTTAGGTGGAACTGTATTAGTAGCAGGAGGCGACATTATAGCAGGTTGTTGAGACTGTTGAAGCTGCTGCAAAGGTTGTTGATACCAAAAAGACTGATTTGACCATTGTTGACTTCCTCTCCATTGAGGAGTAGGTTGCCAATTCTCTTGGAATGGTTGCCATGGTCCTTGAGATTGAGACCAATTTCCTTGTGGCTGCTACCACTATGGAGTTTGATTGGCAAAATTTTGCCCTTGGCCTTGAGGGTTATTCCAATTTGGATGATTTCCAAAATTTTGAGCATATGGAGGTTGCCACCGATTATTTTGTGCATAGGAATTTCCATTATAACTAGAAAAAGAAAGTGGATCAGGAGGCATACCTTTTCTTGGAAAATCTGGCCTTCTTTGAGAAACATAAAAGATTTTTTCATCATCTCCTTGCACTGTCTTGAAATCAGGAACTTCAAGTTTTGCAACCATCTTACATCTACAATCTCTCTTCTTTTGTCTACAATGTGGACAGAATTCTGCAAGCATTGCATCAACTTCCTCATGCTTCTTCTTAGGTTGAAGTGTGTCTAAATGAGTAACCATATTGTTTATGATATCCTCTTTAAAATCCTTCAAAAGGTGTCTAAGCTCCATTCATGACACTCCATTACTGGATGTTGATGAAGACATTCTCAGCTAGAAACACCTATTCTTCTTAGAAGAGGATCTGGAATACTTTTGACAAATTTGGCCAATGTCATTCCATGTTGATTGAGTTATATCACCACCTCCCATAAGGTTTAAAGAATCCGTGCATTCATCACTGATCCCTCTCAAAAATATCAACTTAAGAGAGTCTTCATTTCCAGATAATCTTCCTAGACTCTCATCCTCCCTTTGTGTCATTCTAAAGATATCATCTGCATGGTGGTCAGTCCCTCTACAATAATCTTATATTTCACAAGAAACAATCATTTTATCTCATCCCATGTATTGATTGTACTATTCCCTAGACTCATAAACCATCTCAAAGCTAATTCTTTTAAAGTGGCAAGGAATATTTAAAGTCTATGGGCATCTATAGTGTAATCATAACTCATACATAGGACATCAAATTCAAACAAGAAAGTATTGGGGTCCTCTATCACTAGTCCATAAAATTTAGGCAGAGAAGAAGATGGAATGTTCTTGTTAGCATTATCATGCAAATCAGAAATGGGGAACTCAAATGTTGGGTTCACAGGTGGAGGTGGGTTATTCCCACCGAGGGGTGGATTTCTTTGCATTGGTCTTTGAGGAGAAGTTACTGGATAAGGGTCATCTTCAAGCAGTCCAAAGAGGAAATGAAGGTTGTTCTCAGAAAGTTCAAATGCAAGAGGGTTCAAATTATCTGGGGCTTGATAAAGTGTAGCAAAAGGGTTTACATCTGGCGCTTCATATGGGTTGAGTCTTGTATGATCAGGATGGTTAGGAAGGAATCTACCTTGAGCATCTATTCTTCGTCTATGCATGCAGATTCATGAGAATTACTTAAAACAAACTGAACTATCAAAGCCAACTATACTGAAAACTTAAAAATTCATAACTATGACAGGTTCTTAGTTTGACACCATCCCCAACACCGATGCCAAAAATGTTTTCCTAGCCAATAAGAACAATATTTAGACCTAAAGTCTCAACTCAAGCATTGGTCATCCATTCTAAGTAGCTATCATTAATATGACTGAGGTTCATTTACTTGTCAACCCAGGGACGCTTTACTTGAAATGGGTCTGCATTGTATATGCACTAAGTTTCGGTAAAAGTCATTCTGCACTACTATAGTAACTAAGTCTATCTAAAATAAAAAAGCAAAAAATATGACAACTAAATGGCTACAAGAAATATTAACATTAACAGAAGATTCTAACTAAATAACTATTAACTAAGTTCAAAGCTAACAAACAGGAATTACTATGTCTACTTTGGCTGCAGGAACAATCAGTTGCTAGAACATCTACTACAACAAAAAGGAAACTTAATCTAACAGTCACATAGGAATACTCACCAAGTGGGCCCCCTTGGATGAGTTTATCCAGAATTCAAAACGATTCTATATGCTCAGAATAATATAGCCTTTATTCATTATTTCCAAAAGTCGATACAATGCATAAAATAAAAGAAATGCTTCTAATTATGGAAAACGTTGTCTAACCTCTGTGAAGAGGTGCAGGTCTTTATTTATAAGAAATTTAAAAGAAACTTTCAACTACTTAGATCATGCCCATGAAACTAGGCAGAAACATTTATTACAGCAAGGAGAAGAAGTCAATCCACAGAGAACGTGGGACTTTACTAAACCACAACCAAGAATATAGCATGGTGGTTTTTACTAGATTGATGCTTGTTGGAGACAACCACAAATGAGTCTGGTATCACCTTGCTATTCCTTTTCTGATTCACTCGAACACCATCTTCTCCATTGTTTTAAATGCTCAACCACCCTGAAATGTCTCCAACTGTTTGCATGGTGTGATTCTCCATCTGGCTTAACATAGCTGCTTCTGCAACAACTTATTTACTCTTGCATTAAAGGTTAGAATTGTTAGCATTTCACAAAGGGAGATTGTTGGCATTCCAGTAAGTTTGTTGGTATGAGGATATTGAGAAGGTTGTTGAAGATTGTGGATATAACTGAGAGAGGATGATTACTGTCTTAATAATATTATTTTGTCATTGATGTCAAGCAATTGATTTTTTGATTCAGTATCATGTTGCCATATCTTAATGAGTATGTTTTGATAAGTATAAAGATGTCGGTAAGTGACACAGAAAGAATGAAAATGAAGGGGAGTAATAAGTTATTCAATGGGCAACTATTACCGAGTTAGACAATGATGAGATTTTGTTGTTTTGATTATTTTGATATCCTATATATGAGTATTCTAAGAATGAGAAAAAATTTCATTCAATAGATGAGTTAAGGTTTGATATTGTTCTATGTTATCGAGCATGAAGCTAGTCGATAAACACTAAGGTTATCGATATCGGTTAAAGAAGGCAAAATATCTACTGAGTAAAGGTCCAGTATTTACCGAGTAACAATCGAGTAATAACAGAATGCATTGGATGGATAAAAGAATTATTAAATGAAGGATGCCAATGGGCTGGAGATTTATAGATGATTGGTATGTAGTGCAAGAAGTTTGTTGAAGATCTACGAAAACAAAAATATAGGAGTTAGATCTACAGCGTAGATTGAACGGTCATAACCTAGCACAAGTTCCAAGGAAGGGATAGAAGTTCCAAGGCGAGATAAAATGTTTTCAGATCGAAGGATACAATGAACCTAGTCAAGTTTGAAGATCTGATGGCTAAGATTGATCATGGGAAATGTGATCAAGGAGATTAAGCGGTTAGGAATTGTTTATAAATAAGAAATTGTTGATGAACAACATATGCAGGCAAATAGAAGAACAGTGATACTACAGTAGTAGTGATCATCGAGCACAGAAGATTGAATATCTTATTAAAGAACAGATTGAGAAGCCCAGCAAGGAGCAAGATAAGTCTTATGACAAGATTATTTTGAGCACATAGAGTCTGCTTTAGCATTTCAGATGTGAAGTTGCAGATATATTTTATACTGTTATTTATTTTGTAAGTGACAGGAAATCTCTTAACCGAGTGGACCTAACAGTCTTATTTGTAAATCCTCTAGCAAGGTAATATTCTGAATGAGTGTTTGAAATCCTTTGACAAGGTCACTTCTAACAATGTGCAAGATTCTAACAAGTTTGAGGGAAATCCCTTAACTGGGTCACATCTAGTAATGTGTTTATGTAATCTGTAACATGATTGGCTTTTAACCGAGCATACTCTAGAAGGGTATATTTCTTAGTGGGTCTGAAATCCCACAGTGGTTTTTCCCTATTTGGGTTTCCACATTAAATCTGGTGTTAAATGTGTTATGATGTTTTAAGTGTATCTGTTTATGAGTTTGAATGATTTACAGTCATAGTTGCATATCAGTAAAGGCTACCGAGGTTGAATCTGATGAATACATTGATTATTGAGTTTTTATGATTCACACCCCCCCCCTCTCATCTTACTAACAAGAACATACAAGCATATATATATATATATATATATATATATATATATATATATATATATATATATATATATATATATATATATATATATATATATATATATATATATATATATATATATATATATATATATATATATATATATATCCATTTCCATTAATCACAACATTTATATATCCATGCATGATATTACCATAATAATCCGCATAGCTATAGGAATATTAAGTCAAAACAATACAGGGTTCAACGGGTTTGGCTATCATTCAAAATGCACATAATCAAAACTCTGATACATCACATGACTTTAACATTGTCCCAATATGCAACTTAAAACATAGGAAAAACTTATTAGTCATAGAAATAAAAGAGCTATTATTTTAGCTCATCACCTAGTAAGGTTTTATTGAAATCTAAGATAAGTTCTAGGCTATAACCTATAGAATATAAGAATGATCATACCTAGTACACTAATTGTAGGAAATATGATCACCTAAGCCATGACTATCATGTCCAATGTGATAAGAGGATTCCCTATGTGTAGGATGTTGATCCTCCTTAATGTGATTATGAGATTAGGGCTATTGTTGAAACTATGGCAGATAAGACAAGAAATGAGCGAAGTTCATTTGGACAAAAGTGATAATGGAATTATGGCTAATGTGAATGTGATGACTGATTAAGTTTAGAAAGGGATTGAAGATCAAATGTGAGATGCTCTATCGATTACTCAGTATTAATGTTGATATGCCTATTAAAATGGGCAAATCAATAAAATTTGAATGTCATATTGGTAGAGGTAAGTTGAAGGAAACCCAAGAGATGCATGTAGATATATCTTATCAACATGATAGCGGTGTAAATTAATTGGAGGAAACAACTGATGAGAATGTTTCATGTGATTCTCAAACAAATGAGGCTAAAATTCTTATATAGAATTAAATTTTGAAGGAGAATGAGCTAGAAAAACCAAAGGAACTAGAGGAAATAGTAGAAAAGGGGGCTTCAAAGGTGTTAGAAAATGCCTTCAACATTCCTTCTTCCCTAATGGAGGGAAAGGTCAACCATGAGAGTTCAATTAGTCAAGTGTAGGGAGTTGAAAAAATTAAGGAAAACTTAGAGATTTTGAGGTTTTCTTATACTCCCCCTCAAACTAAGCAAAAATCTAAAATGGATGAAGAGGACTCAAAGGTGGAATGGACTCAAGTTACTGGGAAACCTAAAAAGAAAAAGGAACCAGTATTGGTCTTGAAGGTAATTTGGGGTGGCCCTCACAAATTTAAATAAGGAATAAGGATGTAGAAAAGGAAATAGTCAATGGGAGGCAAAGAACTTTGGATGGCCTCTCAAAATCTAGAAAGAAAAAATGTTAACCTGGGATTCCCAACTGGTAACCCCTATTGCTCTAGGTAGAGCAATCTTGTTGTGTTTTCTTCATGAAGATCCTCCCTTGGATTATAATGGGATTAAATAGCCCCCTGTCAAGCACCATATTTTAAAATGCAATCTTTTGGAGCAAAAATTTGACATTTTGTTACTTTAGGAAACAAAAATGAAAGCAAATTCTTTCACTAATGTGGTTAAATAAATTTGGCCATCTTCTGATTTTTCAGTATGTGATGCTAAAGGAGCCTCGAGTGGTTTGGTGACCTTTTGGAACCTTGCAAAGATGATTGGAAGTACTAAAAAAATATCCTAACTGTTCATTTCAAGGATCTTGCAACCAATCAAGAGTGGAATTTTCTAAATATCTATGCTCCTAATGTTAAATCTTCGAGAGCTAAGCTTTGGAATGCCCTAGCTAATCTTATTAATAGTGGGTCCCATGAGGCCTATATGTTTAATGGTGATTTTACTACTCTATTGTTCCCCTATAAGAAATATGGTGGAATCAAGTATTTCAATGATAGTATGGGAAATCTAGCTGACTTTATTGATGCCACAGGTTTGGCTCATATTGATCTTAAAGGAGCCATGTACACTTGGTCCAATAAATGCCAAGGTAACCATCTAATCTAGTCAAGCTATATCTATTTTTGATTTCTAATAGTTGGGATATATATGCAAATCTATCCCTTAAGGCTCTCCCACATGCAGACTCAAACCACAATGGCATCCTTCTTACCTTGGAGGATAACTCCAAAAAAGGCCCTTTTCCTTTCAAGTATGAAATTATGTGAACCTGTCATCCTGATTTTAGGAATTTATTTGAACAATGGTGGAATGCCCCAAAATCTCCTTTGGGAACATCTTTCATAGAAAAAAGGTTCTTAAGGATAAGCTAAAACAAATACAGCATTCTTTGGGACTAGATAATGGCAATGATGTAATGAATCTTTGCATCAAGGAAGGAGAATTGAGAACCCAATGGTTTAAATTGTCAAAAGAAGAAGAGGTTTTCTAGAAACAGAAGTCAAGGATCCAATGGCTTACAAAAGGAGACAAAAACACTAAATTATTCCACCAATCTATTATGAAACATAGAAGCAAGAATAAAATTGGTAGCCTTGAAAAAGAAGATGGTACTATGGCTACCTAGGAAAGAGAGATAGATGAGATTGTTGTTTCCTTCTTTATTGATCATCATGTTGGGATCTAAGAACACTGATTAGGGGGGGGGGTGGGGGGGGGGGGTGGGGGGGGTGAATCAATGTTCTGTCGGAATCAACAATTTTGAACTTTCTAAACGATGCATGTATGTACCAATAAAAAAATAAGCATATAACAAGAAGCAAGTAAACCACCCACATAAATTAACACCATAACACATAGAATTTATACCTGGAAAACCTCAATGAGGAAAAACCACGGTGGGATTTGTGACCCACAATATCAGTTCACTAGCCATATGAAAAGATATTACATAATACAGGGGCCTGCACTTGCAGGAAGGCATACTGCTTATCACTAAAGAGCCTCACTAACTACAAGATTTTTGCCAAAGTAAATTACTAAAAATAAACTCAAGAGTGCATCTGCAATGCTAGATAGAGTTCTGGTTCTGGTTCTGCTCTGTATCGGTTCACAAACTTGAACTATTACCGATATTACTTCTCCTCCAAGAATGATTTCCAAGCTATTTGTAGATCATTGCATGATACAATGTTCACATACATAAATGATCTCCATACATATAATTTGCATCATAGTTCTGCTATACTTATTCACCTATTACATCATTCTCTCATTCATATCCTATTATGTTCTTTTTAAAAAAATTGACCTAGAAGACTGACTTATATACCTATTACATACGATATGCCTTATGTCGGCTTACAATGCATTTACAAAGAATATTTAATGTCGGCCTCGACAATAATTACAATATGATTTACTAAAATAAATCTTTCTTGATGTCGGCTTCCTTGAAGTACTGATATCGGGTGTCGGTGCTGATGTAACCCTGAATGCTTCCAATGTCAGTATGTATAATTATGTGCCTCCTAGTGCCGGTTTGTGACTTCCATCAAGTCTTGTTGCCTTCTATCTGATCTTGTTGCCATCAATGGCAACAAAATGAATCCAATGAGTGTCAATTGCCAACAATCTCCCCCTTTGGCATTGATGGCAACACTCATGTGAAAAATGGATTCCCAATGGATTTCTTATCGGTGTGCTCCCCCTGAGAAACATACTTCAACTGATAACATATTCCTTGATATTTTTTACATATGTACATACTCCCCCTTTGACATTAATGCCAAAGACCGGTGAAAGAATAAAAAATGAAAGAATATGGTTATAGTCATTCGAGCTTAGTCCTCTTCAGAATTTCTGGGTATGCCTTTTGCAGGAACTGAAGATATGTGTCCCAACCTAATTTGAAAGTGTCTGATACTGATGCAAGTCCACTGAATAAGTGGGCAAGTGATTCCTTCTCCTAGGTATCTACCGGTGTGGGCTTGGCTAGCATGTTCATGCATTCTCTCTTGTGAACACCCAAAGAGTCAAGTCTTGGACTCACCGGTCCTCTTAAATTTCTTGCTCTCCTCAATATTTTATCTTTTTCTTTCTCAAAAGCAAAAACTTGGTTCTCCAAGGACAAAATTTGTCCATCAATGGATGTAGTTAGTGTAGTTAGCCCATCAAAAGAATTAGCAATAGTAGCCATTTTGTCATATAATTCTTTCAATCTATCATGTACATTGGTTGTTAGACTTCCTATATTACATCATACTCAGTAAATATTGGTGCATTGTTTCAAAAAAACCTCAATAGAGATAAGTTTTTCCTCTATCTTCTTCTTCCCAGTTTCTATCAACTGATCAAAAGCTGCTCTTTTTGCAGTAGAGAAACTGTCCAAAGCCCATCGATCTGCAATATGTCTCAAGGATTGATAGTTATTTGATATGTGTTCTATTAAAGATTTGAGCTTACCAGAAGGGCTTGCTCCATCCTCTATCTAACAGTCAGGCATTATTTTGTGTAATACAGAGACCGATTGATCAATTAACCCTTTGTCTACAGGTCCTTCCTTTAACAATTTCTGAGTGGCCATCATCATTAGTTCTGTTGGACTTAACTCAAAGATTGATTTCTTCTCGACCTGAGAAGTGTCAATTGCCAAGACTCTTGCCGGTGAATCTGTTTTGCTTGCCGGTATGGACTCAGTTGATTTAACCTTGTCCATCTCAACCTCTTTTTCACCGGTGGCTTCGCCACTTGGTGCAGTGTTGGTTACTGTCAGTGTTTCCAGTGTCCTATACATTGTCTGTGACTAAAAGTTGTGGTTGTGTGCCTTTAGTTACAACTGGTTGTGATTGTGTCAAAATTGGAGTAGAACTACCTAAAATATCCTTTCCTTTTGATTTGTCAGGAATTGTAGGGGATGTTGCCTTTGCAAACTCTTCTTGAGATGTGAGAAAGTCTGGGTTTTTCTGAAAAAAATTTGTCCACCCCTTACTTGTCTCATTTACCACCTCATTCACTCCACCCATCATAAGACTTATCTGCCGATTTTTACTACTAAAAATTGTCCTATTAGCAGTTTCTATACATCTTTTCATCTCTTCATTATTTATAGTGCCACATTGTTCCAAAAGTGCAACTTTCTTGATTTCCTTATCCCTCTTCATAGCATCAAGTCTCCTAGCTTCAACTTTATTGTATAGAGATAAAGGTATCTCTTTCAAAATTTCAACTAATGCCTTCTTATAGATATCTATATACAATAAAATAGCTTCCTCTAACTCATTTTGCTCACTCTCTTCAAAAGCTTCATAATATTTTGATATATTCTTTAATATCCCATCTTTTGTCACTTCATCAATAATTTCAGCATAGGTCATTGTTGTCTTACCAGATCTGGTATCTTCACCCTTCTCCTTTTTGCTTGTTGTTGTCAGTGTGACTGGTTTCCTCTTCTGCATAGGCTTCCTTACCGGTGGTGGAGGTGCAGTAGGCTGAGCTGCCTTTCGGACAAGTCTCCTCCTTGGTTTTGCCTTTTGTTTCTCTATCGGTGGTTTTACCACGTCCTTCCTTTGCACCCTTCTGAAAGCCAGAGGATCATTATCCTTAGGGTCAGAGTCAAAAGTGATAGGGGAAATGTGAACTTGTGGTTTCTTCACTTCTTCAGTAGCAACCTCTGTTGGTTTGACTCCCTATTTAGATTTCGAACCTAGCTGAGTGTCTATCTTATGCAGCACATCTTGTACATATGCAGACATCTTCTCAACTTTCTTCTCTCTCCTTTTTCTATTGAAACCTATTTTCACTTCAGAGCCTTTTCTCCAGCTGTACCAAAGTGTCATGTATTATCATCTAATGGGGCATCTAACCAAATCTTTGCATAAAGCTCAAAAATACTATATTCTACCTCATATCCAAGCTCAGTTATCTAGATTTTCCTGGGTTCAACTGCTTCCATGAGTGTTTCATCAGTTTTCACCATGAAACATATGTCAGTGGAATACTTCTCCACAATGTTCTTAGAGATTCTTTCCCTTTTCCTCATGTTCTCCTGAAATTTCTTGAAGTAACCCCAGAGCTTCTCACCCCTGCTGGTACCAAGACAGGTGATAGCCATTTTGATTTGCATACCTACCGGTATGTCATGAGCCCATTGCTTCTTTCCTAAACTGGGTAGCTCATTCAGGAAATAAAGCATTAAACAGATAATTAAGTTTCCATATGTGAATGTGCCTTTCTTGGTTCCTTTGATCTTTTTAAGGTTTAACATTAACTCACTCCTCATCCATTCACATAAGTCATACTTCACATCATTTCTTAACATTTGATATGTAGAATGAATGCATGAACTTGCAACAAAATTTAAGCGATTTGATTGAGTTACCTTATATCCTATGATCATGCTTGCAAATTTTATGTCTGAGTCGGTTATTGTGATTACCCTCATTGATCTGCTATCGGATATAGAACCAGTGATATTTTCTACCTCTGTGTTGGAAATTTTCTCACCAGGTTCTTGTCCAACCCTGGGTAGCTCAATGACAACTTGAATAGCTTCCTTCGTGATCATGTAGGGTCTGTCTAACCAAATGAATTCATTGTGAACCCTGCTCAGAACGTATCTGATCATCTCATCCTTGAATTCCGGTATGTACAGAATACCGGTTAACCCTAAATCCTCAATTGCCTTGAATTCTGGTTTGATCTTTCCAGTGTCTCCCAGTATCACTAATTGATACATTCTTTTAATCTCTTCAGTTCCCAAATCATCAAGAGTGCAGTGAATGTATGTCCTCACATCTTCAACATACATTACTCCTTCATGAACCCTAGAAAACGCTCCTGCAGAGTCTTCCTTTTTTGCAATTTCAGGAACCTCCTTAAAGAATGGCCTTAACCTATCCTTAACTTTGATGATTGTCGGATTTGCAATAAAAGTAGGAGTGAAAGATCCATATGCCATTTCGGAAAATACCTGAGTGAATGCCAGTGAAAGATTTGAGTGCTTCAGATAACTGCTCAAAATCCTTTCTCAATGCTTTGCTCGCTTTTAGTTTGCCTTTACTTTGCTATGATTGGTTGAATGCTCAGTGAGTGAAAATGAATTCACTTAGCTTCTTTTATCAGAGAATAAAGTCCTAATTTTCTGTCATTAATGCTTCACCAACAACCCTACTAATGTCAGTTTCACAGTTAAGTGTCAGGGTAACCTTCATCGATGATGAACATAGTTCTCTAGATTTCTTTCCAAATCTCCTTAGATCTCTTTTAGGGTAATATGCAAAATTTATCAGTGACTTTGCCAACCCCTAAGGCTTATGCCTTAGTTACTAGTGAAATTTCCTACCGGTGGAGGATTACCCTGTTCTACCAGTGGATATACTGGTATACATCCATCTCCACTTTGTTCTTTGGATTTTCTAACCCATCTCTTGGTATGATCTTGTTGTATTTCATCTACCTTATGCTTCCCTTTCTCATTATCTTTATCATTATTAGCCGGTTGAGTCTTGCTTCTGCAATACTTAGCAATATGACCTATTTTGTTGCATGCATAACATGTAACATTGTTCTTCTGAATTGCTTTGACATATCCGGTATTATTATTATTTCTTGAACTACAATGATTAGAAAAATATCCAAACTTTCCACATGCATGACATTGAACATTCATTTTGTAGTCTTCTAATTTATGACCATATTTCTTGCAATTTGTGCATTGACCGGGAATAGAATTGTAGGTTTTGATTTGCCTTATTTCTACATTGTTTAGCCATATGCCCAAATTTATTGCAAACAAAACATCTACCATTGAATTTATAAGCATTAGATTTCCTTACCGGTTTCCTCTGTTTAGATGAGTTCTACATACCGGTTAATTGATCTCCATTAGCAGTACCAGATCTTTCACCTTGTACAAATCCAAGTCCTCTAGAATCATCAATCTGTCTTTGTCTTTTTAGTAAGTCATCCAATTGTGCAACACTGATCCTAAACTTTTCTTTATATTCGCTTGCAGTAGGCAGATCATCTCTCAAAGTAGTTATTTGCCTTTCAAGTTCTTGTTCATTGTTCCGAGAGTGTGCCAAATCAGTTCTCAACAGATTATTCTCATGAGTCAATCTTCCACATTCATCAAACTTGTTCTTCAAAGATAAAACAAGACTATCCCCCTTCTTCTTTTTGTCCTCAATATCTTTTGATAACCTCATGGTCAGATCTTGCATTTCATTCTTCATGAGCATATTTGCTTGACTTAGTTTCTGACATTGCTCCTTAAGAGCATTCTTCTCCTCATCATCCGGTTGTTGCATAAGTTCTTTTCTTTTGGCTTGAGTAGATGACCACCTTTCTTGCAGAATAGAAATGAATTCATTGCAGAATTCAGCTCTTCTTGCAATTTCAAGTTCTTCATTCTTTCAGCATCATAATCCTCAAGAGCCATCTCAAGTTGCTTTTCCATAGCCATGTTAAAAGATTCTAGTTTCAGGACCTTCCTCAAGATGTTAAACTTCTTCCGAGGTATCAAGCTTTGATACCAATTGTTACGATCTGGGAACACTGAGAGGGGAGGGGGGGGTGAATCAGTGTTCTGCCAGAATAAACAATTTTTAACTTTCTAAAGCATGCATGTATGTACCGGTAAACAAATACGCATATAACAAGAAGCAAATAAACCATCCACATAAATGAAACACCATAACACACAAAATTTATACGTGGAAAACCTCAATGAGGAAAAACCACAGTGGGATTTGTGACCCACAATATCAGTTCATTGGCCATATAAAAATATATTACATAATATAGGGGCCTGCACTTGCAGGAAGGCATACTGCCTAGAGCATACTGATCATCACTAAAGAGCCTCATTGACTACAAGCTTTCTGCCAAATTAAATTACTGAAAAATGAACTCAAGAGGGCACCTGCTATGCTAGATAGAGTTCTAGTTCTGGTTCTACTTTGTATCGGTTCACAAACTTGAACTATTATCGGTATTACTTCTCCTCCAAGAATGCTTTCCAAGCTATCTGTAGATCATTGCATGATAGAATTTTCATATATAGAAATGATCTCCATACATCTAATTCACATCACAGTTATGCTATACTTATTCACCTATTACATAATTCTCTCATTCGCATCCTATTATGTTCCTTTTAAAAAAAAATTGACCTAGTAGACTGACTTATATGCCTATTACATATGATATGCCATATGTCGGTTTACAATGCATTTACAAAGACTATTCAATGTTGGCCTCAACAATAATTACAAAATGATTTACTAAAATAAATCTTTCTTGATGTCGGCTTCCTTGAAGTACTGATGTCGGGTGCCGATACCGGTGTCGGTGCCGATGTAGCCCTGAATGCTTCCAATGTTGGTATCTATCGGTATATACCTCCTGGTGCCAGTTTGTGACTTCCATCAAGTCTTGTTGCCTTCTATCTGATCTTGTTTCCATCAATGACAACAAAATGAATCTAATGAGTGTCAATTGCCAACACATCAAGCCAACAAGAATAATATTAATGAGGATCTAGAGGAAATGCTCAAAGTTATTCTCCAAGTTATTGTGGCTCAAGACCTAAAGAATTTGTCTCAACTTTTACCTTACAAGAAATCAAAGATGTTATTTTTTCCTTTGGAGGTTTTAAAGCCCTAGGCTCGGATGGGTTTCCCTCAACCTTTTTCCAAGACTTCTAAGAAGTGATTGTTGATTTCTTCTAGGATGGTTCTCTTTAATGTTGTTCGTGATTTCTTCAAAACAAATAAATTATTGAAATAGGTTAATGCTACTTTCATTGCATCGATTCCCAAATATGAGAATGTTGCTTGTATGAAAGACTACAAACATATTAGTTTATGTAATACTTTATTTGAGATTATCTATAAGTTGTTGGTTAATAGGATAAAGATGGTGCTTGATAAGATGATCTCTCCTAACGAAAAATGTTTTCTTAAGGGAAGACAAATTCTGGATGGTTCTCTCACCACTCATGAGCTGATCCATTCTATGGAATCTAATAAGAAATCCAAAATTTTATTTAAACTAGACATATATAAAGCCTGTAATAGAGTGTCTTGTCAATTCCTTATTGAATTTCTCAAGAAATATGGGTTTGTTGGTAGATTTTTGAAAATTTTGATAGAATGTATGAATACCCCCTTCTATTTTTGTGTTAGTTAATAGCTCTTCCAGACACTACTTTTCTTGTGGATGTGGGTTACGTCAAGGGGATCCTCTTTCCTCCTACATTTTTATCATTGTTGTTGAGGTTATGGGAAGGAATATTCAAAAGTTCCTAGATCTTATTCTGAATAAAGGTGTTAAAGTTTCTTCCTTAGTGTCTCCTTCTCACCAACAATTTGTCGATGACACTATCATTTTTGGAGAAGCCTCTATGGTGAAAGATAGAACATGCAAGGAAATCCTAAATGGATAATGATTTGATTTCAGGTCAACACATAAATTATTGTAAAAGTAAGTTATACTTCTTTCATACCACCCCAAACCTTCAACATAAAAGTATTCATATTTTGGGGTACAACTCTACCTCTCTCTCGGATTCCTACCTTGGGCTTCCCCTTATCTCGAAAAACCTGGCCACTAATTTTTTGAATTACATTGTTGAAAGAGTCCAAAATAAGCTTGTAGGCTAGAAAGGAAAGCTTCTTAGTTAGGCAAGTGAACTTCAATTGTTAAAGGATTCTTTACAGGATGCTCTATTTTACTACTTTTTTTAAGATCCTCGCTAGCCTTGTGAAAAAATAGAGTGAATCCATAGGAAAATTTTATGGACAACTACTAAAGAAAAATATAGGATCTCCCTTATCAGTTGGGAAAAGGTTTGTAGATCAAATAATCATGGAGGTCTGGGAATCAGGAAAATCAAGATCTTTAATAAATCTCTTATGGTCAAAATTGGGTGGCAAATCCTAGAAGTTGGTAAGGGTTAGGTTCCAATTATAAGAGTTCAATACCTAAGTAATGGGTTACCCAATCAGTTTATTTATAGTGTTGCTCTCCCCCATGGATCTGTGGTTTAGAACAATATGTTGAAGATAAGGAACATTATCAAGAAAGGTAGTGGAATGTTGGTTGGGAATGGTAAAAACTCCCTAACTCGGAGGATGTGTGGAATAGGGGTGTTGCTTTATCCTCTATTAGCGAGTTTCAACATATCAAAATGGCACTTATTAGATGTAAGGGTAAATTTTTGTATGATTATGTGGACTAGAATAGAAAACCACTGAGGTGGAAAGATTTTGGAACTCAACTAAATAACATTCAGTCTAATGATACCCCTTGTCAAATTGATAGGGATAATGCATTGGTTTCTCTTTACCAACAAATAGGAGAATGTCCTTTATCTCAAAAAATAGGGAGGATGAAATAATATGGAAGGCCAACTCCTCTACTATAATTTCTCAGAAAATGTCCCTAAAGGGTCTTTCAATTGGCAACTATAACATCCTAAAATTGCACCCCTTGCAATTTTTGACTGCATTTGGGTCTTTGCCTTAGTGTTTGGCCCCTCAGCCTAATCAGAGACCTAAATATGCTCATACAAGTAAAAACATGCATTTTGCTCAAGTCTGCACCTCAAAGCAACCTTGATCCTACCCCAAAATAGGGCAGGACCAAGGCGTGGCGCCTTAGTCCTCAGTGGGACTAGGGCATGGCACCTTGGGATCCCCTATTTGGGACCTATTTTGAGGCCCCTCCCTTTGGCTCATCTCAAATTAAAGTAGGAAAATCCCCCAATGTCGGCCCAAGTCAAAAAATCAATCAATTAAACCCATTGGCAAGTATATAAGAGGGATTTACCCTCTCATTTGGGGATATATCAATAATAACATGAAATCATTATCAAGCATTCGAGCATTCAAGAGAAATTGAGCATTTTCAGTCTTCCTTCAAGCTTTGGAGTAGCAATAGAGACAAGACTTCAAGCATTGAAGAGGAGATCAACATTCTGCTTCATGAAACCTTAATTCCATGTGGAGGCAAACAAAAATTCACAAGGAGGTACAAGCATTTCAATTTCATTCAATTCAACATCCCCTCAAAGAGGAGGATTTCTACTTTCAATCCTTTCATTTACATTATTTCAACCATGGTGTTAATTCCAAAACCGGGGTTTGATTTGAAGACAAACCCCTATTCCCAACACATTTCCCTTTCCTTTTGTGTGCAAGAAACAAGTGTGTAGTTGTACTTCTGGAATTAATCTTTATTCGTAGAGATGGAAAAACCCTTCTCGACGCACATAAAGTTTGGAGGATCGATTGGAGGGTGCCCCTGTCCGAACACACGGTCCTTGCAAATATTGTCGGATTTCACAGAGCAGCTCCGAATCATCTCAAACTTCTCAGATCTAGGTGCACGACTGAATCCCGAACCTGTAACTCACTATTTTCGCATAATTTGTCTTCATTTTTAGCATTTACTCCTAATTCAATTAATCAACTTACAAAAGAGGATTAATTACATTCCAATCTACTTAGTATTCAATCCTTGCATCCTTTGGGATTGATTTGAGTAGGTTCATCCCCCTCTTTTGAATGTAAATTCTCCCCAAGTGAAAATTGAACCTTAGTTAAGTTTTGACTTTTCCCTCTATGTGGAGAATTGGCTAAGTTTCCCAATTTTCCAATTTATAGCAACAAGTCTACATTCTAAAGTTAATCCCTAAAATCAATGTTTTTTGGTGGATTAGTGCCCACCATAATATCCTCACTATTGATAATCTGAATAGAAGAGGGTTCATGTTTGTCAATAGATGCTCTCTCTATTATGAGGATGTTGAAAGTATAAGACATTGTTTCTAAAAAAGAAAAAGAAAAATTAGGAAAATAAATGTATTATTAAATTTCTACAAAGAAAAAAATATCAAAAAAAGTAAAGCTAAAAGTAGGAAAATAAATATATTATTAAGTTTCTACAAAGAGAAAAATAATATTAAAAAAAAAAGTAATTCGCTTTATTCTAATTCATCTTTTCCTTTCGCTTTTAATGATTAATTTTCATTAAGTGTAAAATTTATTTTAGTTATTTATGTATTTTTATGAAATTAAAAAATAATAATTTTTAATTATTAAAATTAATTTAATTTATAATTATTTATCTTATCAAAATGCTAGTTGTTGTAGAATAATCATATTTAGAATTAAAATATTTCTTAATTCACTATTTTATTTGATGAGAATATTTTTAATGTTACCTTCTTTTATTAGATATTCTATTTTTTAATTTATTTTAATTCTTAAACTTCCTTTTTTTCAAGATTATTTATTTATTAACTTAAAATTTAATTTTAATTATTTATGTTTCTTATGGAATTACAAATAATAATTTAAATATATTAGAATTAATCCAACTTGTATTTTTGTCTTATTAAAATTTTGTTTATTGTAGAGTAATTAAATATTTTAATTTTATTTTAATTTATATAATAAAATAAATTCCAACTTAAAACCTAAATTAAACATTTAGAACAAGAGACCAAGAGAGATCAACTAACTATTGATTAGTCATTTCATACCAATAATTTATAAATAATTGTGTCCTTGTAGAGTTGTACTAAGGGTATCATGTCATTTGATTATTATATCCATCTATATCTCTCTCTTGGCTATCTATATCTCCTTACCTCTCCCCGTATCTCTCCCTTTGCCCCCTCTATCATTCCCACTATATATATCTTTATATATCTCCCTCTCACCCTCTTTCTCCCTCTTTTTATATCTCTAATTCTATGTCATCTTTCTCCCTCTCTCCCTCACTATGTCTATTTATATATTTTTATTTCTCTATACATATCTCTATATCTCTTTCACTCACACACATTCCATATTTCTCCTTCCTTATCTTTATCTCTATATCTCTCTCACTCACACAAACACATACTCCCTATTTCTCCCTCTCCCTTGCTCTATCTCTATCTCTATCTCTATCTCTATCTCTATCTCTATATCTCTAAATCATATACACTCCTCTTCCTCCATCTCTCCTACTCTCTCTCTATATCCCTCTCTACCTCTTCACATATCACTCATATATCTTTATCTTTCTATCTCCATGTCTCCCACTCCCCCTTTCTATCTCCTTCCATCTCTTCCTCTCTCTCACCACCTTTATATTTTACAAGTTATATCTATTCTCTCTCTCCTTTCTACCCTTATCTCCATATCTTTCTCTCCCTATACATCCCTCTCTCCATCTTTCTATCTTATCTCTCCCTCTCTTCCTCTCTCCCTATTACTCCCTCTTTTTATATCTCTCTACTTCTGCTCTTTCTAATGTGTATACACATACACTCCATATTTCCCCCTTCCTATCTCTATCAGTTTTATCTCTCTATATTCCCCCCTCCCTATCACTCTCCCTCTTTCTAAGGTCTAAACCTTTTTATCTATTACTTGTCTTTGTCACCTTATCTCTCTCTCTCTCTCTCTCTCTCTCTCTCTCTCTCTCTCTCTCTCTCTCTCTCTCTCTCTCTCTCTCTCTATTTCTACCCATCTCTCCCTCCCTCAGTCACTCCCTATCCCCCTATCTATCTCCTTATCTCTATCCATCTCTCTCTTTCTCCTCTTGTATATCGCTACATATCTCTATTTCTCTTCCAATATATGTGCATCTCTCCCTCTATTTCCCCCTATTTCTCTCACCCTCTTTCCATCTCTATTTCTCTATCCCTATATCTCTTTGTTTGTAAATCTCATTATCTCTCTCCCTCCCCCCCTCTCCCTCTCTCCCTATATGTTTTTAGATATCCATCTCTCACTCTATCTCACCATCTCTTTATATGTATCTCTCCCTCTTCATTTATAGATCTCTCCAGCTCTTCCTCTATATCCCCCTATCTTTCTATCTTTCTATCTCCCTCTACCTCTCTCTATCTCTCTATCTATTTTCCCTCTTTCTCTCTCACTCTATCTTCATCTCTACCTATATCTTCCTCTCTCCCCTATATCTCTAGACATGCCTCTCTCTCTCTCTCTCTCTCTCTCTCTCTCTCTCTCTCTCTCTCTCTCTCTCTCTCTCTCTCTCTCTCTCTCTCTCTCTCTCTCTCTCTCTCTCTCTCTCTCTCTCTCTCTCTCTCTCTCTCTCTCTCTCCTTGTAGACCTCTATTTATCTATATCTATTTCCTCTCTATATTTATCTCTCCATATCACTTATTTCATCTATCCCTCTAACTCTGTCTAGTTATCTTTATCTCTCTCTATCACTATATCTCTCCCTCTCTTTATATATCACTTAATATCTCTATCTTTTTATCTCTCCCTTTCTCTCTTTTTTATTTTTCTTTTCCATTATTATCTATTCCTCTCCCCTCTCTCTTTTATATCTCCATATCTCTCTCCTCCTCTCCATATTCCTCTCCTTATTCTCCATCTATGTCTCTAACTCTATTTATATCTCTATCTTCTTCTTCTCTATCTCTATCTTTATCTCTTTATCCATCTCTCTCTTTCTCTTCCCCCCTCTATCTCAACCTCTCTCTCACTCTCACCATATGTTGTTGGTAATGAAACTTGATTTTCTTCTCAATTTAAAGTTTTTGTTTCAATTATGATTGAATCGATGTAATTGGATGCATAGTTAATCTGAAGCTATCACTTATCTAATGAGAACTTTGTTGCACAAACAACATTATGACCTAACAAGTGACCTCATGTATTACCCAATTATATGCAAAAAAATAGACCAAAGTTTCTCCCAATTCACCTTACACACCTCTTTCGGCATACCCATTATACACTAAGGTGCAATTGCTAGTATCTATACCTGCTTTCTAGATTTGATTGTGTGACTCTTTTTTGCATCGACATTTCAGATCACACTTTGTGATCCATCATCGGGATGTTTAGAGAATATCAAGAAATGAAAGAAGGTAAATTAGCAATATATCTTCTTTCATTTCTTAACATTCTCTAAACATCCTGATGATGGATCATAGAGTGTGATCCAAAACGTTGATACAAAAAAAATTCACACAATCAAATCCAGAAAGCATCTATAAACCCTAGTTAGGCCAAAGAGCTTAAGAATATAAATTCATGGTCAAAACTATTAGATCCAACCTATCTAATCTCTATATACATTATGTGATAGGATTCCTAACATCTTCGTGTCACTTCTTGCAATTGTGATACACAAACAACTCTTTGCAATGACCAAAATATATCATGACAACATATGACAACATTTTGAACTAAAAAACAATCCTCCTATGATGAACATCATAACAATGATTACCAACACTCTTCCTTTATCTTTGTATCCTGACAAAAATGCTAGACTTGACATCAATGACAACACCTATTGCCAATAGTGTCATATTGCTCCAAGCACTCAAATATAAATATTTTTTGGATTTTTCAATGCCTAAAAAATTCCCTTGCCAAAGTCATCCACCATGCTTTACCTAACAAATTTATATTCTTCATAATCAAGATTGATCTAAGCCATTAGATCTTATTAAGGATTATGTCTTCCTCTATAAAGGCAACATGTTGCTCTTTGTAAAGGGTTGGAAGTTCTTTCTAAAGCTAAGGGTCATATATTCATTTCGAACCTAAGCATTCGAAGTTTCATTTGAAACTATGATGAAAAATGTTGATACCAATGAAAATTCTAAAAGCTCCCTATTTGTCTAGTTTACATCATGGTGTTGAAGCATTTAGTTATATTTGCTATGTGTGTATGTATGTAGCAAGTATTTCTTGATTTTTTTGTTCATATCACTTGAAATCTACTAACTATAAGTTGTCTTATGGTTATTCTAAACATATAATTTTATTAATATAAATAATATTATTGAACTACACCAACATTAGGTGTTTAATGGGTATTTACGATATTGATTCCCTCTTAAGATGACAATTTTCTTATTATCCTTGATTCATCTAGTTAAACAAGGAATAGTAAATGTTGGATTTGTCTATTCACACATTTATATATTTCAATGGAAGCTCCAAATTTAAATCTCTAACCCTTTTCTATATCATCATTTCTTCTGTACTTTTTAGAACCATTTTTAATTTTAGGAACCAACATCACTATCATTGAACATCTAATGAATGGAAGTTTTTCCAATATTAAAATATTTTTTTAGATTAGCATTAGGCCTATTTGATACTATGTATCCCACCCAAATATTAGTGCAAGATTAGGAAATAATACACTTAGGGTTAATAATATTGCAAAATTGATTATCTTTCAAATATAACCCTCTTTTAAGGATTCCAACAAAACAATTGCATGAGTCCATTTCTATGTTGCCAACAAAAGACAACGACAATTCATCTATCTTGTAGGAGAAGACCTAGCCATCAGGGACCTTGGAGCTATCATTTTCCACCTCAAAACTTGATGTTCCTTTACATGAGAGGTCAAATGCTTTTGTATTTCATCTAAGTTGGCAAACATGTCAAAACTTACACCAATAGAACCAATCATTAAGCTAGAAAGGCACTTCAAGATCCTAATAAATATAAATATGCCATCAAATGATGAGCATAGGAATTTGTTTGTTTCCCTCAAAAATCTATAAGAGGTAGTAGTTAACACTAAAATTTTAAAATTTAACTTTTTTCATTGATTTTACACCTAATGAATATTATAGGTTCACATCATTCTACCATATGAAAGAACCTCTTAGAGTCACAAAAAGTATAGTGAATTGATCACTACATGCAAAAAAATCATTCTTCCTTGTTCATGTTGAAGGAGTAATTCCATATGGATTAGTGGATTATCCGTGTCCCTCCAATTTTATAGTTTTTTATGTTTAGTACACCTTGGAAAATAGTTCAAGTATATATGCATACACAAATGAACTAAGTAATAAAAATATCTAATAGTTTTTAGATTTTTTGACCGCAAACAAAGATTCAATCATAAATCCCTGTTATTGGTCCTTGTTGACTATTGGGTTCCATTCTAATTTTGCAACAAAATTTTATGCTAGCAAGCCCCACTTATCCCAATGATTAAAGCTTGTAACTAATGTCAGATGGTGCACTCCCACAAGTTCCTAAAAATTGAACAACAATCTCATTCTAGAGTAGAAGGCACAATTCAAATTTCCATGATAGACTTCATTTAACAATCTTCATGGTGCAAAACTTTCTCCTAGTATTTAACAATCTTAACGCTCCATATTATATTGGAACGCCAAAGACTAATAATGGTGGTGAATCCATGTCAAAGGTGTTTGAATACTATCTCAAGAAAAATGGCCTTGAAGCATCATCTCATAGTCCCTAATAGGCAGAAGTGGTTAAAACGATGAACAAAACCATGGTGAAGAAAGAAATGTATTTCGAAGAGTAAACACTACATTTATGGGTAGAATTAGAAAGGGTAGTAATCTATTTCCATAGTAAGACAACTTTAATAGCTCTTCAAATTTATATTTTACATGAAATTTGTTTTGTCTATGATTAAAATTATATACTATACAATCCTTGTTGTCCCACTTCATACTTTTCATTGTTGTATTTCATACTCATTTTAGTTGTCTTGTTGCATTTGTGTTTTGTCCTCTTTTTGACCCCCTTTGTCATCATCCCTAGTCACATCAGAATTTTTCATGTCTCCTCAACCACTTTCATCTATTTAACAATTCATTTATTATGTATTGTCTTTGGTACCTTTGTCCTAGGTATTGACCCTTTCCATGACCTATCACCCCCCTTCACCTTACCATTTATTTATTTTCTTTAATAAAACTATTTGATGAGAGCATATGCCTTAAACCTAATACAACAAAGTCATTAAATATTACTTTTCAAATTTCCTCTGGGAAGCACCTCCCTTGATGGAAAACATTACACTTGATTGATCCTATGAAAATGAGCCATTTTGAGCATATGGTCTTCTCTTCTAGGTTGGGCACAACTAGGACATGGTATTCTGATCATTTAATCAACTTTAATTTTGCTACCAAGGATTCCTTCAATAATGCTAAATACAGTGAACTAAGTTCCATTTTAAGTTCCCTCCAAAATGTTATTAAATAAGCCTCCCAATCTTACATTTTACACTACAACAATATTTCATCTTGAAAGCAATTTTTGAAACATAGTTTCCAAAAATTGAGTGCATGTTAGTGATACAAATATTGTTCCTATGAGTTATATTTCCATCAAGCTGTTATAGAAGTTTGAAGAGCCTCCTAGAAGTCCCTACAACCAAAAGAAGTGGTAGAGGTATTGTTGTAACCTTTTCACACACTGCCCCATTGCAAATGGGGACCCCCTCTTTTTGCTCAATAAACCAAGTCTTTTGTAGTCTATGTCATCTCCCAACCCTAAGGAATTAGTTGTAAGGTCTTGTCGGTCTGGATTTTGATTTTTGAAAGTAATGAAATGACTAAGTAGGAATGGATTCTTAAGGAATATATAGCTTAGATAAGATGCAGCCTTAATATTGTCATCAAGTCGAGAATTAGAGTTTTGATGTATTGAGAAAATGCATTGTTCTTATTGCTTTATCCTTCAAAATTTGCATTTTGCTAACTATGAAAGTTTGATTTATACTATACTTCACGACATTTCCATGTCTTTTTCAAGTACATTGTGGGGAGCAAGACTTTGGATGCTCTGAAGAGGATATCGTTGAGTAGATGATATCATCATAAAAGGAAGAGATTGCAATGATAGAACAAAGAATGCACAGCTAAAGGAATGGAATGATGGATATTTGGCTAAGTGTCAAGATAACCCTAAGAACTTATATGAAGAAATGAAAGAGAAACAACCAAAATTTGGCTAGTTTGGAAAAATTCCTCCCCGAGGGTGAAAATGTGCTCCAAATCAAGGAATTTAGGCTTTGGATGAGTTTTGATGAATTTTGGCTATGTTTGGAAGCAAGCACTGTCTATTTTAGGATTTATGTCCTATTGACTTAGAAAGGAAGTCAGTAATCTTGGGCATAGTGAAATTTTGACCAAGTGTTGAAAAGGAAATCTTTCAAGGGCCTACAAGTGAAATTTGAGCATTTTTTCAGAGCTTATTATTGTTTAGTAAGTTTTATTGTGGCCCTGATTGGCCTAATTTTGAGTTTGGACAGATTTTCTATTTTTAGTCAATTTCATTGCACCCTTATTTGCCCTATTTTTTTGTTTGGAAGAGCTTACTATTTTTAGTAAGTCTATTTCTAGAAGGTTGTCCTTGGCAATAGGCGAAGCACTAATTGCAAAAAGACCTTGAGCATCCAGTTCTAAATCCAGAAAAGAAAATGAGCAAGCAAGTGATCAATTCTGACTATCTGGAAATCCTCCTCGAAAAGGCTAAGCATGACAAAATGTATTCTTGGGCACAAATTCCAAGAAGAGGAATTTTCTAAAAATCCAAAAATCCTTCTCTACCGCTCCAGTGCACCAGGAATTCATCCTTGGGAGGAAATCCCAAGGCAAGGAGGAATTTTCCAAAAATCCTTCTTTGTCACTCTAGTGCACCAAGAATCCATCCTTGGGTGCAAATCCCAAGGTAGGTTGGAATTTTCCAAAAATCCAAAAATCCTTCTTTGCCACTCCACCAAGAAGACCTCCTTGGGTGCAAATTCCAAGGAGGAGGAATTTTCCAAAATTCCTTCTCTGTCACTCTAATGCACCAAGAATCCATCCTTGGGTGCAAATCCCAAGGTAGGGAGGAATTTTTCAAAAATACAAAAATCCTTCTTTGCCACTCCAATGCGTTAGGAAGACCTCCTTGGGCGCAAATTCCAAGGAGAGGAGGAATTTTCAAAAAATCTAAAAATCCTTCTCTGGGTCCAGAATGCGCCCAAGCATGCCAAGAGTCTTGGAAACTGTAAAAAATAACTATGTTATAAATTTCCTCTTCTTGACCCCAAATGTACCCAAGTCTTGGAGATGATGAAAAATGGCTAAGTGTAAGGAAAATCCTCCTTCAGGCGTGATGTGCGCCCAAGCATTCCTCAGGTATGGAAACTCAAAATGTGACTAAGTGTTGAAAAAATCCTCCATGCCATCTCATGTGCGCCCAAGCATTCTCAAGGCTTGGAAACTTGACTAAGTATGGAGAAATTCCTTCTCCAAGCTCCAAATGCGAATAAGCATTCTAAAGGCATGGAAACTCAAAAATTTGACTATGGAGAAAATCATTCTCCAAGCTCCAAATGCGCCCATCTCCAAAATGTCAGAAAATGATAAAACATCAAGGATTCATCTATCCAATCCAAAGACAACATTAGGATGTCAAGAGGCACGGAGGTCCAAGATGAGCAGATCGAGTTTATGACATCCAAGTTTAGGAAGAAATCTAGTCTCAAGAAGAACAAGGAGAAAGAATTCTAGTTCCAGACATTTAAGGAAGACATTCAAAGTTCCTGAGACCCAGTTCAAGTATGAAACAATTCAATGTCAAAATCATCAACAAGGGAGTCTAATACATTTCAACAAGGTAAATTCCCGAACCCAAGTACTTGGAAAGAAGAAAATGATCAAGTAAGGATAATTTCAAAAGAATTAATCAAAGTTAGAACCTTGGTCCAAATGATACAATTTGGGAATATACTCCATCACAATCAGTCAAAATGGAATATTATTTGTGATGAGTTACTAGGTCCACATGGCATCCAACATGCTGAGGTGGTGCCTCATCGCCTTCTCCAACTAATCAAGTGTTTTCAAACCATCATGACCAGATTCATTGCATTTGCCGCCAAGGAGAGCGATGGTGGGTGTGCTATTTTGGGTGATGACCTATTAAATGCTTAATGGGCATGCTATTCTAAGTGATGGGCTACTAAATGCTTTGTGGTTGTGTTGTATCATTAATGATTATGACCCACTACTTGGTGTCACAAAGGATTCATTTTGGTCAAAATCCTAATTAGGGTTTGCATGGTGTAATCTTGGCCCTTGATTTCAAATCAATCTTGGCCATTCATTTGTGGGAGGATCTCTATAAAAGGCCATGCCTTCTCATTTGTAGTTCATTAGATAGTTCATTAGAAGTAGAGAGCTCTAGCTCTTAGAGTAGAAGGAGTAGAAGGAGAAGGCATTGTTGTAAGACTTGGAGAAATAAAAGTTGATTTCATTGAAGATATGGTGGATTCATGTTTATTTCAACTTGTTGCATGGTGTTCTTCCAATTTAGCAATTGTTAGATGAAGTACTTTGGTTTTAATGGAGAATGAGATGGTGTTGGATGAATTTCTATGGTTCATACTTTTTGTACTTAGATGATTTCTATTTGCAATATAAAGTTAGCATGAGCTTTTTTTTATATGGATGCTTAACTTAGATCATTGAATGTACATTGTTTGTTATGAGCATTGCCCTTGGAAGATTGCACTGGTCCTGTGGAGTTGTTGGTAAGCTTGCCGAAGTAGAGCTTGGTTTATGTGGAATTCGTCTATTAGAGCACTATCCATTGATATTATTGTCCTTAGGAGTAGTTTTAGATCCTTCTATCCCTTTCCCCTTTAATTTGAGTTCATTTCAGTTGTGTCCGTTCAAAGAAGAAGCATCACGAGATTGCAATATCCGATCAAGAAGTTCCAATCAACATTGCAGAAGAAATGAAGAAAAATTCAAACGTAAGTCCCTTTGGGTCACCAACATATCACAACAACCATTGACCTTATCCAAACGTTAGGACCTGATAGAGAAGAACCTTGGAGTCACATGTATGACCTTTAGTAATCTTAGCATACATGGGATTTTTTTCAAGAGAGGATAAGATACCTTGGTATTTTATTCTATGTTGGTGTAGTCATAAAAAACCCATCAACGGGCATACTATCTCCATGTTTTTGTAATAGCTAACATAGGTTTTATATTTTCCTAATCCCCCATTGACATTTTTCTTATCTTTTCATTCACTCACCTCCTCTTACCTCTATTTAAGTCGTAGAACCTCCTAGCCTATATTTTCATAAAAAGTCCATAAAACCTTATTGCCTATTAATTATATCACTCCTTATATTATTCTTAGTGTGTTTGACATTAGTTTTATGCTTGTAGGTATTCATTTGTTTGTCATTTGTCTTCAAACCTTTATCATTTTAAGCATTCAAAAACTTGGTGTTGATTGTTTTGCATAACTCTTGTATATTTTATCTTTGTTACTCCAAATATTTTTTCCCACCACCCTGTCTCAAATGCATATCCATCCATTACAATTTTCCTAATTTTTTCTTTAATTTTCCCATCTTGTCATCTCCCAAATACCACTGAGCCTTCCTTGTATCCTAGTCATCAAAAGCTTTACTATTTGATTTTTTATGCTTCACTTAGGTGTGAATTATTAGTATAGCCATACATTACAGTGCTCTTATTCATGCCATGTGGAGTCCTATTTGTAGACCCATAAGGGGGATAACTTGTAATGCCCATTAGCATATGTGTCTTTTGTGTTATTTAATTTTTGATAATATATTTTGTACCAAGTGATTAGATAATTTATTTTTGATATTAAAAGAAGCAAAATAGGGGTGATGTCCCCAAATACAATACTTCAAAGAGCATAAAGCCAAACAGATGCGCAATAGTAGAACACTAACAACACATTAATCGCAACTATGAAGATCAAAACAAAGATTAGCCATGACGACAATTCCACAATAAAACAAGCAAGAAGAAACACCTATCAAGCCAAAAACCCAAAACTCGGCTCAAGGAAGGGGAGAAGCACCTAGGCCTTGGAAAAGAGGGGTTTGGGGGAGGGGGAAGACTTCCCCTTCCCCCTGCAAGAAACAATAGTCTAGGAAATACTATCACAAGGATCCACAATGAAACGATCAAGTGGGGAGGTCCCTACAGCGAAGCTATCCACCATGGAATCAAATTGTTGTAGCAAACCAGGAGAAGGTGTATGTGAGGTTCAGTAGGAGTAGAACCCAACTGTGGAATAGGAGTGGAGGCATCAGCAGAGGAGGCCAGAACAGTAGAAGCGAGAGGATCAGTAAGAGCATCTACAATAGTGAGGAGCACAACCTCCTCCTGGGAGAATGCATCATCCTCATGAGAGGAGCCAACTATGACTATCAAATGATATGTAGTAGGATTCTTCCATCAAGCAGCAGCACCCCTATGATGAGGAATAGAACAATCTGAAGCAAGATGACAAGTTGAGAAGCATTTCTGACAGCGAAAGGGGAGGCCCTCATAATCCAAAGGTTGCATCCATGGCACATCCCCAACCATAAGAACCACATCTCTTGAGAGAGGCGAAGAGATGTCAATGTCAATTAAAATGCGGGCAAAGGTAGAGCGCTCCATAGAAGATGTGGCCTGATCCACCTTCAATTAACGTCCAATGGAGCTACCAATGGCCTCATAGCAAGAAAGGTCCTAGAAATGGAGAGGAAGATTAGGAAGACGAACCCAAATTGGACACATATTAAGTGGTTCAGTAAGGGGGTTAAAGGAATTTGTCTAGAGCTTCACAAAAAGAGAGTGATCTCCCTAAGCCCACATCTTACTCAGCACCAGATCTCTTTTCGAAGAAGAAATAAAGTTAGCAATAAAAAACCCCTTAGCACAAGGATAGAGCTCAATTTTATATGCAACCAGAGGCTTCCAAGATTTACTCACCCAACGATGGAGGTCTAGAAGAGAAGGCTAGAATCCAGTAAATCTGCACACCAATGCACAATGTGATAGAAATCAATATTATCCACAACATCTTGTCGACAAACCACCACAGGGGAGGATTTGGCACAGGGAAGAGGTTTATTCCCCTTAGAAGGATGAGCAACAGCTCTAGTCACCCGAGCAAAGCTTCATCCACCAGAGAGGAGGTCTAGGAGGGACCATGACATTAGTAAGAAGAGAAAACACATCCCCATTGCCCACACCAGTAGTAGCAGGCCCCCTCAGACCCACAACACCCACGGGAGGGGGTGGGAGAGGGCCCAAAACAACTAAAGAACCTGCAAGGGGGGGTGGGGGGCACGACCCAGCCAAAGCGGTGCCATACACACCACCCACACCGTACACACTGGTACTAGTAGAAGCAACCCTCAGTACATGATCAGCGGACACAGGCAAGTAGTTGGGTTTCAAAAAAATTGCAGAGGTGGGAGAGTTGTTCGAAGCCATTTCATGGAATAGTACAATGACAATTCTTTTGGAGTAATGTGTGTAATGTATATGATTGGATAATCTATTATAGACATGTATATTATGATCTTTTATATCAAATTTTTTAAGGCTTTGTATTACATCAAAGTGTTTTTATTGTGTCCCTTGGATACTAATATTATGATTGTATATGTTGACCCCTATATGTGACATTTTGGATTGCCATAAACGTACCTATCAACAAGGTCTTGTATTTCCATATATTATATAACTATGTACACTAATACATTTGGTCTCAAATTCCAATGAAGGTTTCCGATAGACAAGGCATATTATGATCAAATTTGATTTTTTTTACAAAAATGCTCGAGTTTGTCGGAATTCTGACGAACTCGGGCATTTTTGTTAAAAAAAACAAATTTGATCACAATATGCCTTGTCTGTCAGAACCTTTTGAAGCTATTTGTATGCACAGAAGCATGTGATCGGGGTAGCTCATGCCGATGAAATCTATCGGTAGGACTTACACTAGCGGCGAAGGGAACATTTGGTCTTGTTGATAGCCGATGAGGCTATCGGTAAGACATACACCGATGCAGACCTGATGTATCAGAGGGAGTTACACCGATGAGAAAGTCATCGAGGAAGGTCATTCACATAACCAAAACAACTTTCTAATTATCCCGATGCCCAATGAAATCATCAGAGAGACATACCCCAAAAAACACTATACCAAGGAATGAAGGAGCAAGTTACACCAATGGCGTCAAAGAGAGAAACTACATCAAGGAGACCTAAGCCAATGAGTTGTTATTATGTCATATTTTAAAACTAAGCAAAGTGTTCCAACTTAATGCTCACAATAGGCTCGCATGAAGAAAATAGACAGAATGCTAATCATTCCAAATTGAACACTGAATGCAATTGATTGAAGTTGCTTAGCTTTGAGTCCTTTCGGTAGGCAAAGTTAATCAACGAAGATTGGAGCTTTAGACTAGGAAGATAAGGGTTTTCAGTTGTAGAGATGGAATCATCTAGCTCAACAGGAAGAAAGAGGCCGATGAAGAGTATAGAATCAAAGGCTAAAATGCCCAAGATGGGGGAGGATGTCCCTACTAGAAAATTGAATCAGGACATGATAGACCAAATGCAAGCACCCAAGCCAAAATGCAAGAGGTCAAAGCAACATTTGTCAAGAAGGGACCAATTGGAAGATAAGTACAAGAATGTTGGGGAAGTCTGGACAAAGGTGAGGGGCTATGAGATATTCCTATTTCATTATTTAAGAAGGAATAAGGAAATACCCCTTTGCAACCCATGGTCAACTAACTTAGGAAAGCTAATTGTTCCTAATGTTTTTGTAAATTTAAAAGTTTTGGAGATCTTGGTTAGAAATTATGACTTGGTGGGAAGATGTATTTGGACCCCAGGCGGTGATGCATTCATAAGGTTTTCTAAAGGTATTATTAATGAAGTGTTCAATCTGGAGACTGGTTTTGACATGCCACTATCTTTTGGAGAGTTGGAAGAAGAATACAGGCAAATGGATACTGCATATTTGGGAGGGAAGTTGGCTATTCATAGGAAAGAGTTAGGGATGATTACAGAACATGATGGGCCACCTTTCAACATTGACCTTTTTAGATACTATTTACAATATACTTACATGTCTTGTGAGCAATTGGGAGGTGTGGAGGTTTCTGATTTAATGAACATTGGACATATGGTCTTGGCCTCTAATATTCAAATGTATGAGCCCAGGCCTTTCGATTATGCTTCCTACTTGGTAAATAAACTACATGAGGGTTTTCTTGATTTCCAAGAAAATCCAAGCCCTCATTTCAAATTATATTCATTGTTACTGCACATTATGTTGTTTTACGGACGATTCTAGGGAATGTGGCCCAAAGAAATAATTTTGCATATTAGAAACAAAGAAGGTGAAGAGCAACTAGTCCAGTTATGGACTTCTGTTTGGGACTCTCGTTTCATGAGGTCCAATTATATTAAATTTGAGGAATGGATAGTTAAGCCTATTTGCAGAATATACGGTGTCCCATGTGATTATTCTATTTCAGATGAAATCAAAGCTTTTTTGAGACCAAAAGAATTTGATAGCAGAAAGATAATAGACCATAATTGGGGTGATTAGTTTGTAAACAAGTACTTCACATGCTTTCAAATTTATGGGTTCGAAGGAACCCCATATATGTTGCCAAAGTGTGTTCCTGACATAATTGCCTTTTTGGAAATTGTGAGGCAGTTGAGCGTTTCCAATGCGAAACACGTTGGAGATTTGCATAAGCAATCTTTTCTACATGGTACTCTTAGTTTTGGGGATTTTACAATTGTTTCTACAAAAGCCTATGAAATTATTGATAGAAAGTTGATAGAAGAATATAATTTGTTTGAGCACTTTTGAAGAAAAAACTATGACCCAAAGGGGTATATTCGTTCCTGCAAAAAGAAGCAAAATCTGGGTGATTATCCTCATATTGGTTTGGAGGCAGAGGATGTATTTAGAAAAATGGAGGAAGTGGAAGCCCAGGCTATCATCAATTATTTAAACAGGTAATTGGAAGAAAGAAGGCAAAAGCTAAGGGAGATTGACTCTGAGAAAGAAGAAGAAACTGCAGAAAATGAGCATGAGGATGTTGAGTTTGTTTAGAACAGACACAAAATGAGGATGATCAAATTGTGCCCACATTGCAAATTAACCAAGATGTGAGGTTGGAGGAGCATACTTCTTTTGTGTCTAATGATATATTTGTTAAATCAAAAGAATTTAAAAAATTTCTTTATAATTTTAAAGGTAAAAGGCTGAGAGAGTCAATCCCTAATGTGACCCCTGAAAATGAGGTTGAATTGAAAAGGAGGTTAAGAGCAGAAATTGATGCAGAATTGTCGACAATGACTCCTCAAAAGGGAAAACAATTATTAGCAAAGGTTGGAATAATATTTTTTCCAGGATGGGATATGAGTGCCTCATTTATCTTTGATGGTTTACTTCATTCTGAAAATAAAGATTTCAAATTGGATATTAAGGGAGTGAATGATGTTTTCATTGGTTCTAGATTTGACCAAGATGAAGAAGCTTTTATGTTGTGGGCTTTGTACTCACCAAACAAAAGGCCAAAAATCATTGATGTTAACAAGGCATTTGGTCACATGATGAAGTTAAAAGTTGGTGAGATTGATCCTGATGCCCTCCTAAATGGCACAAGGTTAGTCTATGACCAAAGAACACAAAAACACACAAAACATTAGTGTTAATCAATCTAAAACTAAACTATGAAGGCATACCAAAAGAGACACTAAAAGCATGCTAATGTATCTAATAAACGGAAAAAAGATTATGAGGCATCTCCAACTGCCTCTTAGCATGGCCTTAGCTCCTTCTCCCTTGTTCCTCTCCTCTCCAAGTTCCAAAATAGTGTAGCTCTCAGCAGCTTTTTGCACTATGGATGCTTATGGAGGATTGAGATTGTAGTATAGCTCTAAATGTGAAATAAAAAGCTAATCCTAAAGCTAAAATGATGTATTTTAACAAAAATGATAAGATGTTAGATTGCTTATGCTAAATGCTCTCTAAAAATGTCTATAGCCTAAATGCCTACAAGTTTTTAGGATCTGGATTATGAAGGAATGGGCTCTTTTTATAGGAAAAATAGAGCAATGGATGGCCAAGATTGAAGGGTTTAATCAAGGGTCAAGCTTGAAAGTTGGGGATCCATGTGCACAATTGGCAGCAATGAAATGATGACAAATGTCCACATAGGGTTGGGTTGAAAGAAGAGGTTGGAGGCATTAAAGGCCTGAGAAGACCTCATGTTTATCTAAAGGCTAAGGGTCAAGTCCAAATTAAGATTACCCACTGGATTAAGAGTTAATCCAAGGATAAACCTTTGTGCAAATGTTTAAGAGATAATCATGGTCAAAACATTAATGGCCTGATGAGACCTTTGGGTTGGGTAGAGGTTGAGTCAAAACAAATGTTTTAACCATGTGGGAGGGTTTGAGGTAACCATTAATGGTTATTGGAGACTTTGGGGATTAAGTGATTGAAGGTTGAAAGCCTTCAATGGTTATCAAAGACTTTGAGCCATTTAGTGGTTGAAGGTTGAAAGCCTTTAATGGTTATCAAAGACTTTTAGGCTTTGAGAAGTGACTCCATTTTGCTTATGAATGTGACAATAATTAGGGGATGGATTAGGCTAATTAGGAAGGGGTTAGAAGAATCTAGAAGGGGATTAAATTTTGCAAGTGGATTTGGTGGGTGAGGGAAAATAGGATTTTATTAAAAATAAAAATTCATTTATTTCAATAAATGTGTGCAAGTTGCATTTGTAGGAAAATGCAAGTGGGGTAGGGATAATGATTTAAATAAATGTTTTATTTAATTTATTTAAAAGAGGAAAAGGGAATTTAATTAAATAAATTGATTTTATTTATTTAATTGAATGGAATTTGATTTAATGAATTAATTAAAATAAATTGAATAATTTATTTAATTAATAGAAGAATGTTTGGGGATGAATTAATTAAATATTAATTTAATTAACTGATGGCTAGTGGATTTTTAATCAAATAAATACGAAATATTCATTTAATTAAAATGGACAGATTTATGTGACTACATTTGCCCCTCTTTGAGACGGTGCGGTTTATCGCGTCATTTCAAAGAAAGAAAAATAGGTGTGAAGAAATGCCCCATAAAATGTAAATTTAATGGGTGGTATGCCCCCTCGAGAGATGGGCCGAAAATTTTTGAAAAATTGGGCGATCTCTCGAAAAAGAACGAAAATTGGCAGGGGAGGTAGAATAGAAGAAATTAGAACTAATGATGAAAGAATGGGAGAAAATGGAGTGAATATGAAGAAACAACAAGCCAGCGAGTACCCTGAGGTCATGCAAGAGATACATAGTAGATGTAGTGTGGGGTTTGGATTGATGCTATACAATTGATTAAAATTGGTTGAACAATCTGGTGCAATCGGTTTAATTGCCCCGGTCAAGTCAAAGCATGACAGTTGATGCCAGTTGTTTGCTTGGACAAGATAAAGTCTGAGTAAGTGAATCAAAGTGACCTGATGTGACTTAGACAATTGATGTAATTGCCCGATGAAGTCAAGGTATATGAAGCAAAATACTCGTTGAGACTTAGACAATTGATGTAATTGTCCATTGGATTGTGTTTGATTGGTTGATCAATTGATAGTGTGTGCATGGGATGGATGGTTGTGGGGAATCATGGCAGCCCCGTTGAGACTAGGTCATTATGATAAATGCCTGATGTAGTCTAGGATTACCATAATCGATTACCTGTTGCGACCCGAAGATACTTGATCAGAGTATCTGTTGATAGTCTAGGTGTGCGTGAGTCGATGTATCTGTGCAGACAGAGTAACTTGCTTGGCTTATTGGATGACTTAGCATAGGAAACACAATCCCTCCTATTTAGAGATGGATAGTGATGAACATGGCTTGATTGGGTTGATTGAGAAACGATGTAGGGTATGTGATGCTGATTATCGAGATGGGGAGGGTGAGGGGGGGGGGGGTTTGATGTTAGATAGAAGAAATGGAGAACCTATGACTCATTCCTATGGAAGAAGAGGAAAATAGAGTATGCATTATTATGACTATGTATGCATGATATGTAGCTATTATGAATGTATTGATGGGTGGAATGCAACGAAATGCAATATATATAGATGAGATGAAATGACGATCCATAGTGCTCTATTTTCATCATTGAGCTTTAAAATGTTGGAAGAGAATACAAGCATCTTGACATAATGATTCAAGATGACCTGAGTATTCCTTACATGGATTTTATATAGCAAGTTAATACAAGCAACTTGATATAATGGATCAAGTTGACCAGAGTATTGCTTGCGGAACAGACAAGGATTATCTCCTTTCATGCATGACTTGGATCATCCTCCTTGATCTTAGGCTGATCATATCCTGAGACAAGTGCATACCGTACTAAGAGATAACACCTTTATCTAGTTTGGATGAGGTAGGAGGAACCAAAGGAAGAGCATTGCACCTGCAAACAAACAATATATACATAAAGAATAAAGAATAAGGATCCTTGGTAATGGTTTGTGCCCATATGGTCAAGGTATACGCTGTAGTCAGCAAGCCGTAATGATCTATGACTGCATTTTTCATAAGATCACGTAGCTTGGTGAACTTCCCACGTAGACACCATTAGTACATGCCCCAGTACTTCATCGGAAGTAATGCGCAAACAAAACAAAACAATGCTGAAAAGATCCTGATACAGATAAACGAATGATTGTACTCACAAATCAACCAAGTATTTGATAGCATAAACAAAATTTTCTTGTCAAAGAAAATGTCATCTTGTCTTTGTTTTGGTAAGGAAGGATGCATCCTTGTTGAAAACAGTTTGATTGTTGATGTGGATTGTGTGATTGATTGGTAAATGGTCATTGTGTGAGTAGTTTGCCAATGTGTATCTTGGCATCTGCATGGATCAGTATGTACAAGGTGTTGTCATGTTTTTGTGTGATTTTTCAATGGTTTTGTCGATGTTTTTTGGATTTTGAATTGTTTTGAATGTTTTTGGTATTTTTGTGTTGTTTTGAATGTTTTTGGTATTTTGTTGAGACATTTTCCAATGTTTTTGGTATTTTTGATGATTGCCTGAATGAAGAGCGTAATGACACATAAGACAATGTAGAATCCACTTCCATCAATAGGTTAAGGGTATTGCCCCCAGTTTTTAGACCTGACTATGAAAAGGTGGGATACTAGACGCATGGAGTTTTTTTTTTAATGACAGATGAATAACAAGCCATGGCTTTGGATGGATGGATGTATGTATGAAGTAAATGTAATCGCAACAAGTCTGAAAGACAATGGAGCCATAGCCTTTACGAGTGGCACCTGTTTGCCAGGTTTTCACCACCGTACTTACCCAAGGTGCCACCGGAGTGGTTGTTCACCGTTTGGATGCATGATTTTTCTTTACTTTTTTGAATGTTTGTGTATTTTCTTCAGGACATTTTTCTGAATGTTTTTGGTATTTTCTGGTATGTAGGGGAGCCTGATGCTCTATACAGCTTAGGTATAAAACCGTTTGAGGTGCATGCTGTTAATTGGATCTGCGAGCGGTTCTCCTTCAGAAGTAGCCAACTGATATGCCCCGGACCCGAATACAGCAGTGACAACATATGGGCCAAGCCAGTTTGATTCAAACTTGCCTTGATGTTCTCTATTTGGTTGGTTGCGAGGATTTTCTCGAAGAACAAGATCACCTACCTCAAATGTACGAGGCCTAACTCGGTGATTGTAACTTCTACTCATGCGCTGCTGATAGGCTTTGAGATGGTTGTATGCAGCTTGTCGCTTCTCATCAAGTAACTCTAAGTTCTGAAGACGTGAGACTCTGTATGCTTCATCATCGATGAGATTATGCAAGGAAACTCGTAATGATGATATCTCGACCTCAATAGGTAAGATAGCTTCAGCACCATAGACCAATGAATAAGGAGTTGTACCTGTAGGGGTTCGAATGCTAGTTCGATATGCCCATAATGCTGGATTCAGTTGAACATGCCAATCACGACCGGCATCATTGACTGTCTTCTTTAGGATTCTCAATATGTTTTTATTGGATGCTTCGGCCTGACCATTGCCTTGTGGGTAATAGGGAGTGGAAAAGCGGTGTTGGATATGAAATTTCTCACAAAGCTCATGTACATCCTGATTTTTGAAAGGAAGACTGTTATCTGTGACAATGGACATGGGCACACCATACCGGCAGATGATGTAGTTGAGGATGAATGAGGCGATCTGCTTGTCGGTGACTTGGGTAAGTGGAACAGCTTCGATCCACTTTGTGAAATATTCGGTGGCGGTAATAATGAATTTATGGTCGTTAGATGAAGATGAATGAATTTTACCCACAAGGTCAAGGCCTCATTGACAGAAAGGCCATGGTGTTGTGATTGGTTGCAGTTCTTGAGCTGGTGCATGTATTAGGTCGCCATGAACTTGACATTTTTTGCATTTTCTGACAAAGTAGTAGGAATCCTTTTCCATAGATGGCCAATAATATCCAGCTCGCAGGAGTTTCTTGGCGAGTGATGGACCACTTGAATGAGTCCCGCAAATTCCTTCATGTACCTCTTCCAAAGCCTTTGTTATCTCACCTTGTTCCAGACATCGAAGGAGAGTACCATCAAGACCGCGTCGGTATAGGGTTTCGGCAATAATGGTATATCGAGCAGTTTGGCGAATGAAGGTTTTACGTTGGTTATTTGATTGGTTGGGAGGAAGGGTGTGATCACGGAGATAGGTGTAGAACTCACCATACCATGGGGATTCAGAACCGACAAAGTGACAGATCATTTCGGATTCGGTGATATCATAAGCGGGGATCCAAAGCTGTTCTACCAAGAACTCGTAGCGTGTTGAATTTTGTGGAAGATCTAGGAGAGATGCGATGGTAGCCATAGCGTCAGCAGCTCGATTCTGATCTCTTGGTATCTGCTCAAAAGTGATAGTAGTAAATGATGTCTTTAGAGTGTCCACCATTTGCTTATATGGCATGAGTTTATCATCTTTGGTCTGATATTCATCAGTTGCTTGTCGAATGACTAGTTGGGAATCGCCATATACTTGCAGTTCTTGTAATTTCCATTGTATGGCTAACCTAAGTCCTGTGATCAAGGCCTCATACTCTGCTATGTTGTTGGTGCATGGAAATGTGAGCCTGTAAGAATTTGGGATGCTATCACCCTGAGGTGTGATAAACAGAATGCCTGCCCCCGAGCCGTACCTAGTGTATGAACCATCAAAATATAGTTTCCATGGTTGTGCTGTTGTGATCATGAATATCTCTTCATCTGGAAAATTGGAAATAAGAGGATGATCACCTATGAGTGGTGCATCGGCCAACTGATCTGCAATAACCTGACCTTTGATAGCTTTACGGTCTACATACTCGATGTCAAATTCACTTAGAATCATCACCCATTTGGCCAAGCGGCCTGTCAATGCTACTTTGCTGAGTAAATACTTGAGTGGATCAATCTTTGCGATGAGTTGTACCTTGTGCGTCAATAGATAGTGTCTCAATTTAGTGGCTGCTAAGATTAATGCTAGGCAAGCTCGCTCAATAGGTGTGTAATTGAGTTCATAGCCAACCAGTGTGCGAGAGATGTAGTATATAGCACACTCTTTTCCTTCTGTATTATGTTGTGCCAGTAGTACACCTAATGTTGTACTTGTTGCTGAGATATAAAGTAACAACGGTCTACTTGGATCTGGTGGCATCAGCAATGGTGGATTCATGAGATAGTCTTTAAGTGCCTGAAATGCTTGCTGGCATTTGTCGTCCCACTGAAAGCGGATGTTCTTGTGTAGCAGGTGTGTGAATGGGTGACACTTATCAGCCAATTGTGCAATGAATCTTCGGATGGATTGAAGCCGCCCTTGTAATGTCCTTAGCTGACTGATATTCTTTGGAGGTGGCATGTCCATGATAGCTTTTACCTTTGCTGGATCGACCTCAATGCCTTTGCTTGAGACAATGTATCCTAGAAGCTTCCCGAAAGTTACTCCAAAGACACATTTCTTTGGGTTGAGTCGAAAATGGTATTGTTCTAGTCTATCAAAGATTTTATCTATGATGTGGAGATGCCCTTCTCTGGTGAGTGATTTTGCTAGTAAGTCATCAACATAATCTTCCGTCATAGTATGCATCATGTCATGGAATATGGTAGTCATTGCTCTTTGATAGGTCGCTCCTGCATTATTTAGACCGAAAGGCATTACATTCCAGCAATATGTGCCCCATGGACAGGTGAAGGCGGTCTTATGTTGATCTTCTGGTGTGATCTTTATCTGATTGTATCCTGAAAAGCCATCCATGAGTGAAAGCATGGCATGTCCTGCTGTTAGATCCACTATGATGTCGATATTTGGTAGGGGGAAATCATCCTTAGGACAAGCCTTATTTAGATCTCTGAAGTCGGTACAAATGCGGATGCCCCCTTTTGGTTTGCCAACTGGCACAATATTGGAGATCCATTCTGCATAATCAATTGGTCTAATGAAACCAACATCTAGGAGTTTCTTGAGTTCTGTTTTGACTAGCACTGCAATCTGGGGATGCATCTTACGAAGCTTCTGCTTGACAAGTTTGGCTCCTTCTGCTACGGTGAGGTGATGCATGACTAAATCAGGATCAAGCCCAGGCATGTCCACATATGACCATGCAAAGTTGATCTGACGCTGCTGGAAGAACTCTATAAATTTAGGCTGTTCCTCTGGAGTGAGAAGAGATGCCAGATGTATAATATGAGGATTTTCAAGAGTCCCCACATTGTATTCATTGGTTTCCTCGATGAGAATCGTTGATCGTTCCTGTTGTGTGCTATCAGGGAGAATGTCAAACCCTTCATCCTTAGGTGCCTCAGAGAGGTTTTCACCGTTGGATACGCTCTTTCTTTTTATTTTTGTTGGATCAAACAGCGCCACAGTGTGGTTTTCACTAAAAGATCCATGTTTTATTGTTATGTTTTTGCAGCTGAAAGGTTTGGCATCCGCCCCAAAGTATGTTGCGCTATTAAGTGTAATGGCGAATCCAGCTTTGTGATCCCCGCTTGGTAGATTATCCCGTGATTCCAAAAAGTCAATGATAGCCTCATCGTTCTGGAAGAGGTCAAGACATGGGGGATTTGATTGGTTCCATTCGATGAGTTCAGGGTGGATAATGGGCATTACTTCATCGATTAGGTTAAGGGCATTAGATGTATCAGTGAGGGTTAAGACAGTGTGGTGAAGGTCGTTAATGGTACTCTCCCTGTCAGAATCAGGCATAGGATGAGACGTAGGGTCTGTGGAAGATGTTTCCAGTTCAGGAACCCAAGTGGTCTTTATCTGTGCTTCTCCATAAACAGGGATGTCTTTGCGTGGGGGAGGTGGCGATGTGTCTTCCTCATCTGAAGTGTTAAGCTGTACTGAATCAAATTCCCACTCATGTGAGTCGGTCTCTGAATCACTTTCTAGCATCCGATTACTATACCATACTGGGATGTCTTTGGAGTTAAACACGGCAGGTGTGATTGGTTTATGTATCTTTGTAGTGATCGGTGCTGCAGGAACCGTGATGGGGTTTAAAGGATTGTCACTGGAAGTATCGGCAGTGTTGATTTAGTGACTTCTGTTGGAATGGCTGGTGCCATAGATGTTGCTGCGGGTTCTGATATAGTTGCTGCTGCTATTGGTGTTATTGATGGGATTACTGGTTCGTTTGGTGGGATGATTGGTATTGTAGATGGTTGTGGTGGGTTTGTGAGCCTCGATGGGGCAGTGGGGATAGTGTTTGATGGTGCTTTGATTATGAAAGGTGTCCTCTTTGCAATAGGCGGGCAAAATGGTTTGCTAGGTTTTCCTTTGAATCTGAGTTTAGGAAGGATCTCTTTTTCAAAACCTAGGCCTGTATTACCTTTGGGCTTGAATTCTGGTAGCAGAGGTTCATGTCGTCCTTGTTTGCAGTATCCCAAAGCACTCTGACCATCATATCCCATTCTTTGCATAATGAGGAGGCCTTTGCCATATTGTTCCGTAGGAAGTGTAACTTGTGGTTTGTCAGTGGTGATGGGATCTTTATAGATCCAGTCCGCTAGGTCCTCATCTTGTGTTTCTGCCTCTTGACTCTTTCCAAGGATGAAAGGCGTCAAGGCACATGCTGGCGTGATTAGTGGTTGCTGGAGTAACTGTTGTGGTTTACCATGTGTTCTAGGAGAAGTGGGCATTTGTCCCACACAAAAGAGCTGACTCAAGTTGTATTCTCCAGGACCTTCCTCTGCTACTTTCATCTTTAGCTTTTCTTGCTTGGGTATAGGGGTGTTAGAACTGGCAAGAGAGGCGGGACTTACATATGATGTGGAGGAAATGGCTTCTCTATTATTAGGAACAGTAATCTCTGGTTGATGGCTGATATTATGGCAAAATGCAAAGGGATTTGCATCGCCCAGGATTGTGATCTCTGTACCGTTATGTGGGAACTTGATACATTGATGGTAGGTAGATGGAACAGCTTGCATGGCATGTATCCAAGGTCTCCCTAATAATAGCTTATATGGCAGAGGAAGGTCCAGAACCTGACAAATGATGTGCTTTACCACAGGGCCCACTCGGATTGGTAGTACCACAACTCCTTTGGATGAACGCTCTGCATCATCATAGGCCTTGATGGTGATCTTCTTGCGAGGATCCACTGATTCTATTGCATATCCCAATGCTGTGACCAACTGTAGTGTACAAATGTTTAGGCCTGCTCCATTATCGATCAAGACTCGCTTGATCCTATGCTGGTTAATAAAGCCTTCAATGTGTAGCGAAGCATTATGAGGTTGTTGGAAAGAAGAGTTGTCACTTTCGGAAAAAGTGAGACAAGGTGATGACTTTAGATTTCCAACCATGGCTTGAAACTGGTCCGTATTCAGGTTTGCAGGGACTGACGCCTCTTGGAGTGCTTGATTTATGAGATGGCGATAGGCGCAATAGCTCTAAAATGGATATAAGTGCAGGGGTTTTATCTAATTGTTCCACAAGATTGTACTGCTTTGGGATGGAGGTGGTGCCTTGTGGAGCTTCTTTTATGGTGACCTTGCCACGACATGTAACAACATTGCAATTGGAGGTGGGATTTTTGAAGGTTATGGTTGCAATTTGTTCACTGGCATCATACAGATGATCGACAGTGTAATTATACGCAGCTTGCGTATAATCAATGGTATCAGTGCCTCGTCGGGAAGTGGAAGGACCCCTTTGATCTTGTGATGGAAGTGGATTCTTGAACATCTGATGATCATTATTGGTTGTTTTTGGGTCATGCCCTTCAATTCCAATTTCTCGTTGCCTTGACCGTGATCGAGTTTGAGCCATTTTGTTTACAAGTTTTTGTTGAAGTTGATCAAAGATGATGATGAGTTGTTGATGAAATGAAAGATTGATGATTGGTGATTTGTGTTGTATGGGGATCTCTAGCACTTTAAGGTAGATGTAACCGAAATTCCTTCTTTGAATTGCTTGTTTGTTTGATAAGTTTGGATGTGATAAGGTCTAGAGAAATCTGAGATGTGTTACAAATTTAACTACCTAGTAATGAGAGGATTCACTCATGAACTAGTTTTAACCTGTGTAGATGTGACTCTTAGGATGAGCTTATCCTAGATGTAGAAACAATCTAAAAAGTGATGTGATGTGTTTGATTTCAAGCAATATCTAAAAAGGAATCTTGGGACAAGAACCTCTTAATGTTTTGAGAGTTTTGGGATGGATTGATGATGAAGTGATGATGTATGAATAAGATGCTGGATGTTTTGTTTTTCAACTTTCAATAAAAACTTTGTGTCACAAATGGGACAAACTCTTCTTCTTCCCTTTCAGGCGTTGTAGGTATTTCTCGAGCTGTGTTGTAGGTGATGCAGATGTTGGGGAAAAAGTTGGGATTAATCTTTCCTCCTTGATTTTTGTGATAACTCAGAGCTCTATATTGCATAAAAGCTCTGCGGTTCAATGATTCTGAATCAAATTCGTTTGTTTTGCCTTGAAGGTAGAGACGCATGCGATGTAGAAAGACTCTATGGGAGAGAAAGATTTGTCGATTGATATAGAAGAATTTCCTCCTTTTGATCAAAGCCTTTGAGCTTAATGGTCTTCTTTTCAAGTTGATATTCTAATGACACTTCTTCTTTCGCAAGATGTGAAGAATGGTCATAAAATGTTGACTCTTTGTTGTTTGTACCTTGTTTTTGATGTTTTTGGTTGTTTTTGAAAAATGTTGGAAGAATACTTTGTTTTTGGGATTGATTTTCTGATTTTTCTTTGACAAGAAAACAAAGCACGCACACAAACACAAGATTGTAGCCTCAAAGGCACAAATGAGTATGGGTCTAGATCAACCCAATCCTTGGACTTGTTTTTGACCCTTCTTTTAGATGTATTTTCAGATGTATTTCCAAAGCCTGAAGTCGGCTCAATTTGCACTAGGTCTGTAAAACGAACACACTTCAAACACTTTTTATCCCTAAGGTCAAATGGCCAGTTGTGATAAATTTAGCCCACATCTTGATATTTCTTCGACTTTGGTACTACATACCTTATGAATCCCGCCGTGGCAGGTAAGGATGTGATATACTAAGTCTTGCACGAGCATAACAAATAGATGATCCCTATGATGGGGGAGTCACCACTTTTATCAAGCCACAAGTGACTTTTCAAAAAGCTATGTTTCTACTCAAGGAAATATGTATGGTGAGTATCTTGGGAGCAAAACCATCTATGCTCTTGCACTAAATTATATCTCAAATATCCTCAATCAATAGAACAGGTGGGCTACTACTTAAAGGTGTTTAGTCATGTTCGATGTTTTTGGACATAAGTTCATTCTGCAGTGACTCACTTAAGAGCCTTGTAACTGGTGGTGGGGCCCATTTGTCCTTTCGGCCAGTTACACTGTAGGAACAGCTATACCCAAGGCTACAGCTTTCGCTCTCACCTAATTTCTATAGCGGCTCGAAGGATTTACCGCTCGAGGTCGTTCCCAAGAGTATCGATCCCTTGGCAGGCCTCTCTTAAAAAGATAAAAATTTTGAGTGTTACTAACACTTTTCTCTTGCACCTAGGACCACGAGAGCCAAGGGAGAGGATAGTGTGTGTTAGAGGTAGGACCACTCAATTGACTTTTGTGCACAAGCGTGCCAAACACCAAATTCACTTGTTCTTTTTAATCCAGCATTTTGCAAATGTGATCTAACTATTTGGAGATGTTGCTCCAACAGCCATGGTGTTCTTTTTAACTTCAAAGGCAATGTGTTTTGTAATCTAAAATTCAAAAATCCTGGTCAACTTAACAAAAAGCACGTTTTGCTTGAAGTAAAATTGCTTGCAAAATTGAGACAAGTTGATTGTGAATTTTATTTGCACCAAAATTTTGAAGTGTGGATTGTAAATTTTAGGTCCGAATTGATGCAAGGAAATCAAATTTGTGTTGTTGATTTTAAGCACCAAAAGAAAATGAGTCCTAACTTGCAATGAAAACAAATTTGAAGTTGTTGTTCTTTTTACCTTGCAATAAAGAAAGATGAATTTTCTTTTAAGCACCAAAAACAAGTTTGAGGTTCATTTTATGCACTCCAAAATAAAATGTGAGATTTATTTTAACTTGTACAAGAAGGGAGAATGGATTCTTTTTAACCAACTTTTGTTGAAAGAAAGTAAAAAAAGAAGAAACTTAAAGCCTCTAAACTAACTCCTTCCCCTGCACAAAACATATTAGAACCTGCACACAATCAGTGATCAAATGTTAGTGTGGGCTTACACAAGCCTAAATTCTGATTTTGGTTACAAATTTTACAAATCCTGATCCTGAAATGCCCTGAAATTTGACTAAGTCTGAAATTTGGAGGATCTTCCAAAAACTAGATTTTGCATTACAACTCCTAGAGGTCTGAAACCCCTCTCAAACATCCTGAAAGTATATATGGAATATAACTTAAAGTATAAGAAAGAGAAAAGAACACAAAAACACACAAGGTTAGTCTATGATCAAAGAACACAAAAACACACAAAACATTAGTGTTAATCAATCTAAAACTAAACTATGAAGGCATACCAAAAGAGACACTAAAAGCATGCTAATGTATCTAATAAACGAAACAAAGATTATGAGGCATCTCCAACTACCTCTTAGCATGGCCTTAGCTCCTTCTCCCTTGTTCCTCTCCTCTCCAAGTTCCAAAATAGTGTAGCTCTCAGCAGCTTTTTGCACTATGGATGCTTATGGAGGATTGAGATTGTAGTATAGCTCTAAATGTGAAATAAAAAGCTAATCCTAATGCTAAAATGATGTATTTTAACAAAAATGATAAGATGTTAGATTGCTTATGCTAAATGCTCTCTAAAAATGTCTATAGCCTAAATGCCTACAAGTTTTCAGGATCTGGATTATGAAGGAATGGGCTCTTTTTATAGGAAAAATAGAGCAATGGATGGCCAAGATTGAAGGGTTTAATCAAGGGTCAAGCTTGAAAGTTGGGGATCCATGTGCACAATTGGCAGCAATGAAATGATGACAAATGTCCACATAGGGTTGGGTTGAAAGAAGAGGTTGGAGGCATTAAAGGCCTGAGAAGACCTCATGTTTATCTAAAGGCTAAGGGTCAAGTCCAAATTAAGATTACCCACTGGATTAAGAGTTAATCCAAGGATAAACCTTTGTGCAAATGTTTAAGAGATAATCATGGTCAAAACATTAATGGCCTGATGAGACCTTTGGGTTGGGTAGAGGTTGAGTCAAAACAAATGTTTTAACCATGTGGGAGGGTTTGAGGTAACCATTAATGGTTATTGGAGACTTTGGGGATTAAGTGGTTGAAGGTTGAAAGCCTTCAATGGTTATCAAAGACTTTGAGCCATTTAGTGGTTGAAGGTTGAAAGCCTTTAATGGTTATCAAAGACTTTTAGGCTTTGAGAAGTGACTCCATTTTGCTTATGAATGTGACAATAATTAGGGGATGGATTAGGCTAATTAGGAAGGGGTTAGAAGAATCTAGAAGGGGATTAAATTTTGCAAGTGGATTTGGTGGGTGAGGGAAAATAGGATTTTATTAAAAATAAAAATTCATTTATTTCAATAAATGTGTGCAAGTTGCATTTGTAGGAAAATGCAAGTGGGGTAGGGATAATGATTTAAATAAATGTTTTATTTAATTTATTTAAAAGAGGAAAAGGGAATTTAATTAAATAAATTGATTTTATTTATTTAATTGAATGGAATTTGATTTAATGAATTAATTAAAATAAATTGAATAATTTATTTAATTAATAGAAGAATGTTTGGGGATGAATTAATTAAATATTAATTTAATTAACTGATGGCTAGTGGATTTTTAATCAAATAAATACGAAATATTCATTTAATTAAAATGGACAGATTTATGTGACTACAGATCCTATCATCTTTGCAGACATTAGAGTGGATATTTTAAAGTTTAATAGAGAACAGGTGGCAAGAGTGGTCCGAGAGAGAGATCAATACAAATCTATGTACGAAGAAGTCCTTAGAAGTGGTGGTCTGACTGTTCCCCTATTGCCTTCCCCAGATAGCTCAAGATGGAAGAAGAAATGTGAAGAATTACAGCAGGAGAATCAAAGGATTCTCAAACAAATGCAAAATGTTAGATATGATATTGCTTCCTTTTTATTAAATAAAAGATTTAAAAAATTAAAGGGTTATCTAGAGGAGTTCTGGACTATTTTCCAAAAGAACATGGAATATATTGTGTCTCACAATAGGATCAAGAACAGGTTGGGTGTGAAGTTACATGAGAAAACTTCAAAAGGAACAGATGCAAAAGAGATTGATAAAATCAACAAGCTCCTGGCAAAACATGACAAATTTGACGCCCAATTGCAATCAAAATTTGATGAATGAAAGGACACGGTTAAACATGGAATTCCTACATTAGTCGATTAGAGAGGGGAAATTAAGGATAAAGATGAATGGATTTTTGAATGTCAAAGTCTTCTTAATGGTTCCCTTAATGCTGCCCAGATGGATGGGATTGATTTAAAGGAGACCACAACACAAATGGAGTGGCTTATCACTTTGGAAATCATTGTTCGAGATGTCATCTTTGATGCAGATAATGTCAAATCAGAGAACTATTTGGAGCATATTCAGAAGTGCGGTCAAGTTCTAGGCAGTTAGCCCTTGTGTTTAATGATTTAAACTATGGTTCTTTAAGAGCTTCATGTAAAATGTTTTCTACGTCAGTTGTCAGTTAGGTTGGTTAGTTAGTTTGTAATTAAGTTTTAGTTAGTATGATTTTTAATGAAAGGGTATGCCCTTTCACTTTCAAACAGAATTCTCATTTATATATATGAATAATTTCTTGAGAGAAGGGACAGAAGAAAAGTTATTATCATCTTTGAAGACATTTTTAATGCAGTACTTTGAGTTTTATTTTTTGAAAATGCTACACTGGTGAAGTATATTATCAGTTGATTCTCTCATGTTCTCTATTTTATATGAAGATCAGATGTTTTATTTATCTTTGATGACATCTATTTGTTCAATCATTTGATTAGTTCCTTGAGATCAATCTATTTTCTTTAGATTGCTTCAATGTGCTTTCTTATGTTTTTATGATTTGAAATAAATTGCAGTTCGAGTATCATTGTGGAAGATTGGTTGTCAAGTTCCATTTTGTTTTGTTGGTCTTTCAAAGAAAAGTTAAAAACAAGAAGACTAACTGTAACCTTTTACTTTGGTTATAATTCATATAGATGCCCTTGAAGTGATAGTCTTATTCAAGAGCAAGTTAAAACTGTATCTCGGGTTATACATAGAATCAATTAATTGAATCAATAAGAAGTCGATAAGGGGTGAAGGCACTAGTCTGGTTATGATTTTGAAGTGGTTAATCAAGTATTTCCAAAAGTAAGATTTATATTTACAATTTATCAATAAAGCAATTTATGTTTCGAGGCAGTTGTATGCAAGTAAATAATTCATAATTTCCAACACTTGTTTGATTGTGATAAGAAGTGTAATCTGATAAATCTCTGGATTTATTTGCCATCTGGAGAAGATCATGAAGTTTTAAATTTTCTATAGAAAATCCTTAGGTTCAAGGTACAGGTTCACCCGCCTAGGTCTAGCAAAGCCTGAAGTGCAGGGGAACTTGATCAAAGTGATTGTTCTCGTGTGTTGGCAAGAACTGATTTGAAACCACTAAGAGAAGTGTAAAAACTCTTTGGTTTCCAATCTGTGGTTTTGGGAACCAACAAAACCTTTCTTTATAATATTTATTCAATTTGTTTTGGATATTTAATAACAAAAAAAATTGAAAGACAAAATTTGCAAATTTCCTTACTGGATTATTTTTTAATGTATTTAATCAATGTTTGTAGTCTATGATCTAATAGAATCCACAACAGAAGGGATGTGAGAAACCGATCTATTGGAAAAATATCTCTCTTTAAACTTGCGCTCTCATTTGAATTGGACTATTGTAATTGATATGCCACTTACCAACCACCTCTTAATCCTACACTTTACCTGGGAAGAGAACCTTTCATAGAATATTTCATATGACCGTTGTTCTTACAAGAGTTATTTCCCATTTCTATGTCACCTTTTTCTCTCACTCATGCCCACTCTATCTCTAACTCACTATCTCCACCTCCTCCTCTCTATCTATATCTCTACATCTCTACATCTCTTTCTTATTAACTCCATGAATCTTGCTCTATATTTCTCTCTCTCTATTATCTCCTTCTCTCTTTTCTAAGATCTTTGTATCCATATATCTTTGGCTTTGTCTACCTCTCTCTATCTATCTATATCTTCATTTATATCACTCCCTCTCTCTATAGAATAACTTCATCTCTCCTTCCATCTCTCCTACTCTATATCTTTATCTCTATTTATCTCTCTCTCCCCTTACTCTATATCTTTATTATCTCTACCTCTCTCTTTTGTTTGGTCCATCTATCATGCTCTATATCTCTTTCTATAGTACCCCTGCCCTAATCAATTTCTAATCTCGGTTTGACCCTGGTTAGTTTATCATGTTATAATGTTTTAGTCAGATGTTTTGATTCTTGTGCGTACCTGTTAATGTGGTTTTCACACCAATTCGTATGCAATTTTATTAGTTCTCCTATTTTGTGTTATTAATCTCAGGCTAACACTTTCATTAAGTGTGTATATATATATATATATATATATATATATATGCATGCATGTATGACTCTTGGTTGCAGGAGATTTCGGGTACAATACCGCATGGGTGCAAGGTTCGTCTCCGCCTAGATTCGCAAGTTTCAGTGTACCTCTGTGGTCCTTAGATTTTGGATTAGGTGGTCGTAAGACCCTTGTTTGACCATAGTCGTGCTCAAGTGAGCATTGTTAGTCGTCGTCGGTATTCCCTTTGGGTGGGTATGCAGGTTGTCTGTCTGCTTGGCATTCTTTGGTTGTGTGTTTTGTGTGTGGTTAAATTGAGTAATTAATCCTTAATGTTTAATTTGATTTAATGTGTGTTTACACATTAGAAATTAAGGGACTAAATTAAATAGGTTCCCTTTATGTGATTAATCGTTAATTAGAATTGCTCAATGCAAGTTGGTAGCAAGTGCAATTAAATGGTCAATTTTAAATTGATAAATTTATTTAGTTTATGCTTTGGAAAGAAAAGATTTTTATTTATTTGAAACAGAATTAATTTAATCTCTTTGCCCTTTTAAAAATAGAAAGGTTGATTTTAATTATTTAAAGAAAATCAATTTTTATTAGAAAAGCAAGTTAATATATATTTGATAAAGTGTGAAAGATAATTTTGGGGATTTTATTTTAATTAGAAAATATTTTACCCTCATTATATTTTGGAATATAAAGGTTAATTTTGTTAAAATGGAGAAAATTAGAAATTATATGAGGAAGGGGCATTTTGATTTTTCAAAATTAGAAATAAATTGTGTAAAAGTATTTTTATTTTAAAAATGAGATTTTTGGTCAAAAAAAAAAAAAAACTTGGCATTTAACCTAGGGTTGGAAAAATATTTTAGGGAGAAATGATTTTGGGGAAAATATGGCCGGGAGACATTTTGGAAGATGTTTCTGGAGAAAATTTTGGGGGAAAATATTTTTGGATGGTGAAATTTCTGGGCATATTGGGGGAAGAAGGATTCCTGGAGCTTGCTGGTTGGGCTCTCCTTCAAAGCTCTTCTAGGATTGCTGAATCAAGTAGGACTGGTTTATTTCGTGGTTTCTTTGCTTAAAGAAATTATTTTTGGATTTTGTAGAAATCTAGTTGTAAAGGTTAAAAATCTCATGTATTTGGGAAAATGAAGGAGTTGTAGTTTAATTTCTGAATTTAAAACCCTCCTTGCTTCCTTTCCAAACCTCCAGTTTTGCATTTTTTTGGTTGTTCAATTTGATTTTCAAAAATAAAATAAAAATGGATTTGGTTGTTCTTGATGAATTCTTGTTTAAACTTCATTGAATATTTTGGATTAAGTTTTAAATTCAAAATCAGTTTGGAATTTAGCAGATTGGTCGAATAGATTTGTGAGAAATGATTTTGTGCCCAAATATGGTTTTAATTGAAAAGAAATTGCTTATTTGGAAGGTTATTCAACAAAATTTTATCATTTTGAAAACAATGAGTTTGATGGAGACTGTTTTAAGTCTCAGTCTGAGACTGTTTTAAAATTGGGGTTTATTTATTTTAAAAGTTGTATTTAAAAATAATTAAATAAATAAATTGTTTTACCCCCCACGTGGCAGGGTTTCCCCCACCACGTGGAAGAATAGCTCTTGCTCCCCTCGGGCAACATCGCTACCATTTGGTAGCGACTGCTACCAAAGGGTAGCGTCTACTACCATTGGGTAGCAGCGCTACCAAAACAACAGCCTCCACTCCCCGTGCTGGGACGTGGGCCCCATGTTTTTCCTCTTTTTGCAAATTGGTAATAAAATAAAATAAAAATATATATTATTTTATTGCAGTTTATAACTTTGTTTCATTTTAAAGTTTTTAATATTAATTATTAAAAAGGTTTTAAATAGTATTTGATTTAATGATTAAATTATTAATCTGTATATATTTTATTAATTGTAGATTAATATAATATATATTAGTTAATATTTAATTTGTATTTCTGTTTGTAGAAATATATCTATGAAAGGGCAGTGCTTGATTTTTGAAAGGTTAAATTAGGTATTTATGTTTGAGGGAAATAGAAATGATTATCTATTTTAGATTCTTTTAATGGGAGTATTCATATTTTAGAAAGTGTAACTCGGTTTTGGAAAAAGATAAGCTTAGATAAATTGTTTCTCTCAAGTATGGAATTATGATCTCATTTTGGAAATTAAATATCAAAGTTTGGGTTAATTAATATATATTTAATTATATCTTTATATGTTGTGCATATAATTACAATTATATTAATGTGTTTATGGTTTAAAAATTCATGATGAAGTATTTATGTTATGTCACGATGCATATGAACTTAGCGAGTTAGAAAACCATGAACGACCTATACCTAGATGAGGTAGATAACTGCAATCAAACTTAGATCCTTTAGAGAACTGGATCGATTTTTTATGTTTAATCAATATGGAAAAAAATTGTCTTTTCCGGTTATGCCTATGCATGTTTAATTTTTCTGTATTCGCATTTGCTTAAGAAATGGCAAGTCTTTAATTTTGTTTTATTGGACACTGTCGTATGATTGAATTGGGTACCTACTTATGTCCTTGATCTCGAGTATTCATTGTTTTCATGTGATGGTTTGTATCTGGTCATGCCCTTTATGCGGGTGTTGAATGTTGGTTTGTGGTTGACCATAGTTGGTCAGGTCTCTAGTTAGAGTACCGTCAGTCAGTGCACCTCGTATGATGTCTTGTTTGACCAAGTGGGTATTCCTATCGCTTTGAACTTTGTTTGCTTGACCTTGTGTATTCCTTGTTTTAAGAGTTTGTTTGAGTATAATCTAGTGTCATTTGGGAAAGTGGCTTTTGATTGGGGGTCGTGCCCAAAGTGGTTGTTGGGTAACCCATCGAAAGTGTGTCTAAATAAGTGATAACTTAATATCATATTAGAGAGTTAGTTAATGAATCACTAAGTAAGTTAATTGTACCTCACGTATGGGATGAGTGCTAGTACAGACTCGACATGTAGTGAGAAGGCCTAAAATGGCAAACCATCATCTTTGTCTTCACGAAAGGATGTGTGGGTCCACATGGGGCTTGGATGGGCCGGAGGTTCGGATTAGGTTGCTAGGGTAACCCAGTGGATGGGGCTAGAACCTATGAAGAACTGTCATGGTAACCATACCAGGTTTTGTGATGACACTTTTCCCTTATGTTCACTAGTGCGTTGTTGTGTTGTCTTGATAGGAGCACTATTGTGGAGTCGTCATGTTGCTTATGCCCTTTTGAGAGCTTGATATTCATGTTAGACCATGGGTTGCAAAGATTTAGTTTCACGGATGCTCCAGTTGATCTATGTATTTGCTTCTTATTATGTTCAGTTGGATCCTTTCCTATTCAGGGATCATTTGTAATGCCCATACCCTAGTCGGACTTTTAAAACCCGTTTAACCTTGATTGACTTCCTATGTGGCATTCTTGAATGGTAGATCAACCAATATGCCATGTGTAGTTTAGATAATATAAATAAACTGTGCATACTTATTATTGTGCTTTTGCATCGATTTTCGTGTAAATGTAATTGTTTCCTAACCCTTGAGATAAATCTTGAGCTAACGTCTTCATTGAATATGTATATGTATATGCATGCTTGTATGAATTCATGGGTGCAGGAGATTGCAGGTACAACACCGCTTAGGGCAAGGTTCACCTCCTTTGGAGCTTGCAAGGTTGAGTATGCTCTTTCATCTTTTGAATTTGGAATTAGTGGTCATATAACGCTCGTCTTGCCTTAGCCATGGTTAGGTGAGCATCGTGTGTGGATTCGTGGAGCTTGCCTTTCATTGGGATGCGTGTCGAGAGATTTGGAGGACTACCTCGATTTGCGTGCCTTGCACGAGGTAAGTGAGGTTTGTTATCCTAAGTATTAAATTTAAAATTATGGTTAAACGTACACATTAGAGATATAGAAATTTAAATAGGTAGCTTATTTATACGATTAATCAGTAATTAAAGAGATTTGCTTTAAATTATTATTGTAGCAAGTTTAAGGTATTTAACTGAGGTTAGTGTGCTCATTTACGCATTTGTAACTTTTATGCATATGTAGTCGAGAAATTAGAATAAATTAAACTCTTGCATTAGATTAGTCATTTATTTAAAAATATCGCTTTACTATGTTGTAGCGAGTTAATTTAATAGCTAATTTTAAAATAATGAATTTAATGAGATTATGCGTTTTTGGAAAGGAAAAATTTAAAGACATTTGGGGAGATAGCAATAAATTACGCATTTTCGCATTTGGAGGGAAAAGGGAAAATTATTATTATTTTAAAAGGAATTATTTCTTCTTACTTGTATAGTTGATAAAATATAAAAGTTTGATTTCAGTAAATTAAATTAGAGCTGAATATGAAGTAGAAGTTTTTAAATTTTAAAAGAAAAATGAACAAAGAAGGAAGGAATGATTCCCATTTGGATTTGCATTTATTGTATTTTAGAAATAAAACCCTAAATTCGAAATTGAAATTAGGGCAAAAATTAGGGTTTCATTTTTAACCTAGTTTGTAAGCATTTTTGGGGGTTCTGGGCTTGGGAAGTTTTTTTTTGAAAAAAAAATGGGGGATTTTGCATGGAAGCAGCAGGTTGGGGAAAGCTCTCCATCAAGATTCAAGCCTGAAATCTGCACTATAAGGTAGGATTCGTATCTTCTTCTTGATCTATTGTTGAATACAAGATTTAAAAAAAAAAAAAAAACAGTATGTCACATGAATGTTTTGAAGTTAGTTTTCAGTCTCTTCCCAACTTGGTTATTTTAAATCAATCCTTGTTGTTAAAAGATTTTGTGATTCAAACTTGATAGGAGACATTCTTTCCATAAGGAGTTTTTTTTATACAAATCTGGGAACAAATGGGTCTGTATTTTTTAGATTTATTTTGATAAAACCCAACTGTAAGTCGGATTCATATGAAAAAAAAAAAAAGGGTAAATTTTCGAACTGTAAATCGAATGAAGGAAGGAAAAAGAAAAAAAAATAAAAAATTTAAACACAAAAAAAATTAAATGCAAAAATTTTGGGGTTCGGGGGGGGGAGCCGAAGCTCGACCCGTCCCCTCCCCGCGCGCGCGCTCGCAGCGACCTCGGCGCCCACACACAGTGGGGGCCGAAGGGGACTGCGTCTCCTTTGGAGGCCGCAGCCCCCTCCGGCTCCACTGTGTGGAGGGTGCCGTAGGGACTGCGTCCCCCATGGCGGACGCAGAGCCCCTGGGCTGCGCCGCCATGGTGGCCGCAGTTCCTAGCGGCAGGGGTAGCGGCTAGGGTTTGGACGTAGCGTTGTTTTTTTTTAAGTTTGCTTTTCTTATTTGGTTGTTGATGAAAGTTAGTAAATTTGATTTGCTTTGTAAGTATTTAAAAAAAAGGGGTTTTTAGTTTGTTTTATTTGGTTTTACAATCACAAAAAAAAAAAAAAAAGGATGCTTAGTAATTTTGATTTATTATAAGCAATATTTCATTTTGAAATTTGCATGGAGGTGTGCATGATAATTAGTTATGATTTCTTTTATTTTAAATGTCAAAAAGGGAGACAAATAGATACGTTAAAATATGAGTTAACATAGTAGCATCTACTAGGTATCTACATATACTTGATGACTTAAATGAACTTTACTTCCAAAGAATATTATGGAAATTGTTTTTTTTTTATTTATTTCACGGATGTTGCGATGTACATTTAAGCTTAAGTTAGCTCGGGAACTGTTGTCCTATTTCTTTATTTACTCTTAATTTATTTTTGTTCCTTTATAGTGATGAGGTATTCCTTGTGTAGTTTAAAAAAAAAAAGGGGCTAGATTATCTCTGTAAAACCATCTTATCATTAGTGGGCACCTAAGGGTTATCTAATTTGGTTAGACGTTACGTCAGCTTGGGAAAGTGTTAAATATTACTCGTCATCGCTTGAGCATGACTTATTAATTTGGGAAATTTTGTTGGGTCCCTGTCATCCGATTTCTTTGTTCTGTCCAACGTTGGTCCAGTCTCCATTTAGGGTACTATCTGTTAAGAAATCCTTGTCCGATTTACTTGATATATATATAGTAGGATCCACTACCAAAGGGATCATTGCGTAATTAACGTCCGAGGTGTCTGTTGCTTATTGTTTGTATTCGCCCAGTGGCAAGATGTAAAAGACTTATCAATTATGTAATTCCTAAAGATATAATACCAAAGGGGTCTTGCAGTTGAGCAGACCCGGAGATGTAGCCCATCCGGGGTGAACTCCGAGATCATACCTGTGTTATGTGATGTTTTTTTTAGTGTACTTGTTTTATGTTTTAAGTTATCATGAATTGTTATACTCTTGCTTAAGTGGATGGTGGAAATTTAATGAAATCAAATTTAAGTGCATAACATTATTCAAATGGATAAATGTAGTTATTTAAGTTCGTAAAACGTTGTAAATTATGGATATGGCATGGTATTTAAATATTAGAAATTAAAGTGTAAAAAAAAGAGGTAAATTGGTAATGTTAATTTAGATTGTAATAGTGGTCGAAAGCTCATTAGAATTACTTTATGGGATCACCTTGATATTAAGTATATAAATGGGATGGATGTAAAAAAAGGAAGCAAAGATAAAATTATGTCACCATTCTTAAATTGAAATCTAAAAGATGAACATAATAGAAATATCTATCCTTTACCCTAGTAAACGAACCTCGCCATGTCAATTATGTTTCATTGCATTGGGTAAATTTGTTAAGTTATTTCACGATTTAATCCTAACAATAAACCTCACCAGAGTAATTCGATAACCGTGTGGGCTTAATTAGGTATTCATGTTGTATAAGGGATGCATATACTTAGTAATTCATGTTGTAATTAAAAACAATAACCCTCACTAAATTAACTTTATAATTGTGTGAACCCAACTAGAAAACCCATATGTTAATCTTATAAAAAGGAATCCCTCATGCTTGCTAAGATTGAACTAGAATGGGAAATGTCATGTTAATTATATTTCAGTATATTGGATATAGTTGTTTGGTAAAATACGTTTAATCTTAACAAATCAACCTTACCGAAATTTAACTTGATAATTGGTGAAACTCATTTAGGCATTTACCTTCCTACCCTTGTAAATGAACATCGCCATGTTAATTGTAATTCACTTTATCAAATGAAATTACTTAGTTGTTTACATTTTAATCCTAACAAATATTCTTTATCAGATTAATTTCATACAAGAGTGAACTCAACTAGTATCTATATTTGTAACCTTAAATAACGAATCCCTTATGAATGCTGAAATGGATCAAAAAGGGAAGATTTGGTATAGTTATTTAAACCTTAATCTTAATATATGTACCATCTCATATTAACTTCGTTTATAAGAAGAGATATGCAAAAAGATAATTGTATTCTAATCCTAATAGAAGAACATCACTATGGTCTGATTATTCAAACCTTGAAATGATGAATGTAATCTCGTTAACGATACTTTAAATTGAAGGATGCTCTCGGGGGTTCTAATGCATATCCAACTTAATGAAGTTAGTCCATTTATTGTATTATTAAAAATTCAAATGAGGTCTATGGCTACTCATAACTTACCCTTCGTATAAGCACTACAACTCATTAGTTGAATATGCATGAAACCAAATGAGGGGACTTCACTCTATTGATTGTGGTTAATCCTTAAGAAATAAATTTCTCTCATTAACCATGCTTTTAATATAAAAAAAAAAGAGATAACAAATGTGGGTGAATATTTTAAAGCCAAATGAAGGAAACCACGCTTTACTAATCGTAGTTTAACCTTAAATGTATGAATCTCATTAAGCCTATTATTAAACATTAAAGGATGAAATCAATTGTAAATGGATACCACAACCCAAGGTATGGAATTCATGAGCCCATTTTGGGGGCCTCTTAGTGTAATTATGATTTAAAGTGCAATGAATAAATAACTTCTCAATGGCTCCCTAACCGTCTAAAGTAAATGATCTCTTCCTAAAATTATAAGACGTCAAACCATTGAACACATTTGTAATTAAGATCTATGCATTGTCCTCGTAGTTAAGTTATCCAGTTTAATGGATCAAATGACGCAAGTTGAGTTAGGTGTAAAGTTGTGTAATCGCGTTAGGAAACTCCTTAGGATTGTTTGAGCCTTCCGCTGTGTTATCTAGATAGAGATAACTTGAGATCTCTTCAATCTATCTTAATATTGTAACCCTTTTATTAACGCACTTAATTATATTTAAAAAAAAAAAAAATTTACACTCTATTTGAGTGTTTTTAATTTAAACCCATAGGGGTTTCCTGGCGGGGCATTACATCATTTATGTATTTATTGACCGGTGTGGTTGTATGTATTATTGGTTATGTTCGCCTTGATGGCAGGATTGTAAATGATGTGACCTTATGTATTCTTCACTATTATTTAATTATCAGAGGGGTCTTGCAGTTGAGTAGACCCAGAGATGTAGCCCACTAGGCATGAACTCCGAGATCATTTTGGTGTTATGTGGTGTTTTACATTCTTATGTTCCTCTTTATTTTAGCATATTGGATGGCATTATGTTAGAATGTTTAACGTGGATTAGATGAACCTAATCTTAAATGCATGTATGTAGTCATCATATTAAATGCAGTAATTTGGATCATGAAAGAATGTAGATTAGAATAATGGAATATATTCAGTTGATGATTATGAAATTAAGTATGCATGAAAAGTATTCATTAATTTATGATAAAATGTAAGTACGTTATGAAATTAGATGCATGACTTAAGTTTTAATGAAAGTTTGAACGTAATGTATGGTTAAAATTTATTGGATGAACCTTAATCATGTTATCTATACTTTTAACCTCAATGGATGAACCTTATCACATTATCTATATTTTTAACCTTAATGGAAGAACTCATCATGTTATCTATAATATTAATTTACTGAAAGAAATTATCCTTTGTTTAAGTTTTATCATGTCATTAAGTTAATCAACTTAATTGGATTAATTAAGCATGAGTTGAGTTAAATTTTGAATTAAGTAATCACGTTGGGAAACTCTTTAGGTATTATTTAGTCTTCTGTTGTAGTAAATGAACTTGTGATAACTCATTGTACCATTGTGTTGAGTTTAATTTTTTTCTTTAAATTATTTGCACTCTATTCTTGTGTTTTAGCTTAATCCCTTCGGGGTTTCCTGGCAGGGCATTACACTCTCTCTCTCTCTCTCTCTCTCTCTCTCTCTCTCTCTCTCTCTCTCTCTCTCTCCCCATATCTTACTCTATCTATATCACTTTCTCTGTCTCTCTCATTCACTCTATTTTTTTTCCATCTCTCATATTTTGTATCTTTATCACTCCTCTATCTATATTTCTCTCTCTATCTCCCTCTCACTCCTCTCTCTATCTCTTTCTATCCATATCTTTCTTTGTCTTTATCTCTCTATCTCTTCCTATCTCTCTATATCTCTCCCTCTCTCCCTATCCATCTTCCTCTCTATATATTGGTCTATCTCCCCTTCTCCCCTTCTCTCCCCCTCTCTATATATTGTTCTATCCCTCTCTCCTCCATCTCAACCTTTATCTTATCACCCCATCTCTCTCTCACTCTTCCCAACTCTATTTCTCCCTCTCTATCTCTATTGCAAACATAACATGAGCATGATTATCATTTTTAATCATCTTTGGATCCCTACAAGTGGATCCATAGTTGATTTAAAATTATCGCTTCTCCATTGAAACCTTTTTTCACAAACAACATCATTTGTTGAAGGGCTCGCTAATTAACCTCATGTACCACACACATGTTTGCAAAACAATACATCAAAAATGTTCCTAATTAACCTTCGAAACCTTTTTAGCGTACCCATTGCACACCAAAAGTGCAATTGCTAGTCTTATAAACATTTGATTTGAATGGCTTTGCACCTCATGAATGTTCATTCTTTTGCAAATTGATTATGTTGTATTCCCTAGTATTCACTTATGATTATTACTCTTGATTGTTATATATGATGATTAACTTTTAATGATTGTGTTGAGTTACCATATCAAACTTAGTTGTTTTGATAGTTTGTATATAAACTATTTTAAATTTGAACTCTTGAACCTTTTGTATTCATTATATGATAGAGTTAACCAGTAAGAAAATTTGGTCATTATGCCTACTTGATAAAGTAGAAGTTAATTGGGCCAATATGCACAAGATGAATAATTTATTAATAATTATGTACCTATATGAATCTCTCATATCTCACTTATTATGTTGTAACTTGTTATTATGATGCATTCCATCTTTATGTCATATAATTTTATGAAATGAGATATAGCACACATGTGCGCTTATTTCATCATGACAATTATGTTGATCATGGTAATCTATCATATTGTGGCGTATAACATATCTCTAACACTCCATGCTACTAATGGTTAAGATATCATCATTTGGATATTGAACATCCAACCCACCAACAAGTATGAGAATTAATATTGGGAACTAGACTTGAATGACATTAGAGACACATTATGAGCACTACATATTATATTTGTGAATTTTTTATTCACTTATAATCTATTTATTCAAACATTATGACCTTGATTATAAAAGGGTGTATCCAAATTGATATAAATATACTTGTATATCCAAGATTAATGAAATGAGATATATACTTCACTCATAGATTTGTTGATCCATAATCAACATGAAAATTCTGCTAGACACTTCACTAACATGAAGTTTTTTCTATACATACTTAAAATATGGGATTACACATGCGGATAATTAACCACAACCACAATGCAATTAAGAACATGGAATGCACAATTATTATGAACTCATTTAAAGCCAATGCTTCTATACTGATAATATGTTATAAAACTTACAAGTAAATAATGTAGAAGTGTCGGACAAAAATTGGCTAACATGTGGGTAGAGTGTGAATTCTAACGGCTAGCAGCGCGCAGTTACTCAGCTAATGCAGCTCCTGTAGATGGGTTTTTATTTTATTTGGCTATGGGTTCTGCAAGTTTCTGTTTGATTGGAATTTTTAGGGCATTGATTATTAAGTATAAGGTTTTTATCTGTCGATTGTTCGTGTTCGCAGTTTCAGGGTAAGATTTTCGCGGTAACTTGGTCAGTTGTTCGTGTTTGCATTTTCAGGGCACTTAAGATTTTCATGGTAACTTGGTATGCGACGTTGTCTACAATCTTGCACTTTCTAATGGTTATATGCATTCCTACATTCCTTAATTTCGGTAGCTACTCTCTGCATTTTACATAGAGGGTATTTGTGGTGTAACACTTTTTAAGTTTGCTTCTGTGAGATCATCTTTTGTTTGTTCCTATGTTTTGGTGTTGTATTGGGCATTGAATATGTTTGCAAAGAGTATCAACCATTTGTAGGGTTTCTCCAGAGTTCCTCAACCATCTATTGCCTACTACCATGGATTCTTCTAGCATGGAGTTGGTTGTGTCAACAAACCATCAACTTGGCTTATTAATTTTGAATATTTATCATACAATTTTTATTTACTTTTGTTGATTATAAGGTAAAAACTGAAATACATCGAAGTATAATCTAAGTTCACAAGTACATAAAGCCTAAGAATCTAGACAAACCCACAAATACTTGTCAGTATACCAGTCATAGATTACATTTACATTACATCCTAATACCAAACCTAGGCTTCTAGCTACAGCCATATACATTTATCAATATGAAGCAAAGGCTAGTACAAAATGCCAATAGTAGAATATGTCAAAATAGCAACCAAGATTTTGTACGGGGTCAAAAAAGAATAGGGTGCCACAAATAGAAGTCTGCTCTAGAACCAGGCAACCCAACCAAGGGGGCCTTCCATCCATGCCATCCTTTGATCATCCAACATCTTGGCATTACTAATCATCTGTTGGTGAGCCATCACTCCATTCCCTCTTATTTCTTTCATGAGTGCATCTAAGGTGTTGACAAAGGGAGTTCTCTCTTCACTTAACCTTCCCCATGTATATCCATGGGAGAGCTCGTAGATAAAAATCCTCGTATGTCCATCATAAGGAAATCTATGAATTTTTTCTTTGTTGAGTCTGATAACCATTGTGACCTGCGAGAAGACAGTATGGAATGCAAGTCTATGAAAAGACTCAGTAAGGGCCCTTTCTATCCCTTGAAACTTCTCTAAATTTCTAATCCTCCAAATGTACCAAAGAATTTCACATGAAAGCAAATTCCAAAACTGATTAGTATCATTTTTAAGTCCTTTAATAAAACTAGATACAACATCAAGTATGCTAATATGCCAAGGAATAATAAACCCAAACAACTTCCAAACCTCCTTAGCTACAGAGAAGTCAAAGAAAATATGTCTAACTATCTCTTTAACCTTGCAAATGTTACACAAATCATCATTAGAATGTTTAGATCTGATAGCTAACTTATCAAGTAGAAGCAACCATTTAAAAGCTTTCTTTTTAGGAGCAACAAGAGAGTTACAAATATTCTTAAACAACTTTCCCCATTGAGCAGGGGATGAATTAGAATACCAAATAGTATTAGCATGATTAACAATACTCTCATTATACATTAAAGAATTATAAATAGAAATAGATTTAACATTACAGAGCAAGTTGTCGTCAATCCAAGTAAAGGAAACAAATTTGTCATTAAAAACATCACATCTTTTGGGTAACTGCAAGGAGATCATACAATTTTAAGCATTTGCCTCCTTGATTTTTGGTAAATTTGCAGTTTATAAATGTGGATTGTGCTTTCTGTGGGATGAAATTGTTTACTCATTTTGCTAGGAACTTGGGTTCTGATTATTTTTTCATTTTGTCCAATATCATGGCATTTACCTCAGGAGGACTTGAATCAAATAAATTGGGAAGGTGAAAAGGCCCTTTATTCAAATTGAAATTTTAGTTAGCAATTACATACTAGATATAAAAGAAACACCACATGACAAGGACATAATGCAAGTGATTTACCTTGTGGAAAACTGAATTAGGAAAAAACTCTAATAAATAATCTATTATCATCAATATACTAGTAAGATCCCCTCTAGGAAGAAACTCTAGACACCTTATAAAATTCAAACGTGTCCTCACTTCTCCAAGTAATTTTGTCTTACTTACAACATAGTGAATTACTAAAATTATGAGTTCATTCCATTCTCAAGGATCACTATGAACACCTTAAGGCACCCTCTCACTTATATAGAAGGTGTTAATTTTAGTGATCATAAGTAATAATAAAACTCATAAATAAACAATACAAGAAAAAACACAAGACAACATACGCAGATTACCCTGGGAAAACCTCCAGATTGGAGGAAAAACCCAACATTAAGTTCAAATCAAATCTTTCAATATAATGTTTGGATTACATGAGCAGATATTAGATATACTTATTTGATTGGTGATTAATCACAGTCACTAGCTGAAGTCTAATGTGAAGCCCTTCGTTCAGTGCCTAATCCAACGGATGCAAATCTGACTGTTGAATGAGTTGTCCTCAATGAAGCTGCCTGATTCACTCAAGTTGACTGCACTCAGAAATAATTTGAATGCACAATTGATGGCACCTATAATCATCTCACTCCAACTATTTTCATCCTTAAGTATTTTTTTAGACGCCATGATGAGGGCAGTTATGTTGATGTCATTTAGCATCTGCACTCAACATCTTTTGCTGGGAGGGAGAGAAAGAGGGAGGGAGGAAGAGTTGGTGGGAGAGGAAAAAGAATTTATGTTGAACATCTAATGATTGAACACCTATCTCAAAATAATTTGTGACCACTAGATACATTAAATACATTCTATTAAGTTCAATGTTTTAAGATGAAAAAGAAGAGTTAAATGGTTTTGGTTCGATTTGCAATTTTTGCATAGCCCGATTTTTTTGCCTATGAAGAAAGACCATGTCAGATAATATCAGCGAAGAACAAAATAAAGAGACAATTGCTAGATTGTGGTCTAACTTGAAAAGAAAAGGTGATGGAAAATATTATTGTCCCTACAAAATTTGTAAGGGCTTGAAGACTAGAAGACTTCTAATCAAAACAACTAAGAAGCATTGTAGGCAGCATGGTCACATTGAAGGGGGACATGATTATAATCCATTGGTAGGTTGTTCATTATATCATTTTAATAATTTATATACATAAGAAATCACTTGATGATGAGATCATGATCATGGTTTATTTATGTTGATCATTTTTATATAGGTCGAGCACCCCAGGGCACATGATATAGACCAACACAACCTGGAGAATATGGTTTTTGAAGTGGAGGAACATGGAGGTGTGAATATCGAAGCTGAAGATAATGATCCCATAGAAGATGATGATCATGTGCCAGAAAACACAATTGAAGATGATGGTACAAATACATTTATCCATGACACATTTAGTACTGGCACAACTGATCATGATGATCAAGATGACCTTGTTGTTGTTCATGATTTACCTCTACTTGAGAAGGCATATGAAGCCCTTTGCGAAGGCTCCCAAACAACTCTTCTCTCCATTGTATTGTTGTTGGTGAACTTGAAGGTTACGAATGGTTTATCCAACATAACAATCTCACGTATGTTAAGGTAAGTCATATATGTCATTATAGTTAATAAATGGTGAATCATGTACCATTAATACTCTTTATATTAACAAATTATATTTTTTGCTTTAGATTAATAGGTAAATTTTTGTTACCACCATCAAATATTCTACATCGCTCATACCGAGAATTACCTGCCATTATGAAAGATATTGGAATGGAGTATCAAGCAATAGATGCTTGTCCCAGTGATCATATTATATATCATAAAGAACATGAATTTGGAACAGAATGCCTTGAATGTTATATCAGTAGATATCAAACAGATCAAATAACAAAAAAGGTGCCTCACAAGGTTCTTCATTATATTCCTATTATTCTGTTGGCATTTGCATGAAGATTGCATTAATGATATGTTATGTTGTCATTAATGTCAATTGAACTGGTAATGATATTGTTGATATTGTTGTTATTGTTGATATTGTCTTGTAACCGGTAGGAAGAACTTTGTGAAGAATATCGTAAACCAGTATGTAAGTTTGTGAACCGGTAATCAGAGTAAAAGGTTAGACCCTTTCTATGTTATGTAGCCGGTAAACCCTACCTGTTGTTTTTACTAAACCCTAACCGATTAAGGTTCTTGAATTGGTTATGTTGGTTTATGATCTGATGTTGAGCGGTAATGATGGTGACACATAAGGTCATTGTATGAAGACAAGTTCAAAAAAAATTTGGCGTGTTTGATTGTTTGTCTAGGGAATGAGCAAAGTGTATTGCATCTAATGAAAAGCACATGATGAGTTATTGAGCTCGATGAAGCTGTAATCAAGGAGCGGTTGAGGTTTTCTTGATTGATGTCTAGAGATTGCTATGAAATCCAACAGTCATACTTGTACCAACTTGTTTGTATTCTCGATGAGAGGATTAGATTTTTGTTGTGTTACTGACCTAATTGATTTGTATTTAAGGTCAATGAAGTTGTTTTGTTTAGTGTTGGAAAGAGTTGGCAGAAATCAGTTGAGTGTGTGGTTGCCGAACCGGAGAATGAGTCTGCAGTTTGAGTAAAGGCAAATAGAAGCTTAAATGGATCTGATCAAGCAAATGTAGTGCTATTCAGACAGATCAAAAAACTCCTGTTGTTTTCTGACAATTACAACTGAATTGAAATCCCCTAACCGGGTAAGCTCTAACAAGCTTGGTTACTTATTAAATCCTCTAACAAGGTGGCCCATTAGATTGGATTTTCAAATCCTCTACTGAGGTTACTTCTTACAGGGTATTCGGTTCTAACAAAGCATTTGTAGTCAATCTCTTAACCAGTTGATTCCCAATAGGATCAGTTCTTAACAAGACTTTTGTAAAAGCTTTAACAGGCTTGGCTCCTAACAGGGCAAACTTCAGAAGACTTCATTTTTATCTTGTGAGTATCATCTCACCGTGGTTTTTACCTATTGGGGTTTTCCACGTATAAATACTTGTGTCATGTGGTGAATATTTTTGTGGTTATGATCTTATGGTTGATTTGATTAACTACTTAATTATTTCTGATAAGGCATGATAACCGGAAGCATTGAGAAATTAAGCATTGGCATATGATAAATCATTTGGATGTTTACAAGTTAAATGTTGTTTACTATTAAGTTGTTGTAACAGTCAATCGGTATTCTTATGAGTATTCATCTTGACAGTGGTATTTCATTGATAAGTTTACTTTGTATGTTTGAGTTTGAGTTTGGGAAGTTTGTATTGGTTTTTTTGTTTACTAATTCACCTCCCCCCCCCTCTTAGTAATCTACCAAATACTTATTCTTTCAACATACCATCATATTCCACATATGCAACAATTATTCAGGTGCACTAGCTTGGCACAATTTATGGATTACCATGCACGCAATAGAAGTCAAGATGACATTATTCGAATACCTGCGGATGGTTCAGCATTTATGGACATGGAGGAAAAGTGGCCACACTTTAAAGAAGAACCTCGTAATCTCAGGCTTTCATTGATAGCGGACAGTGTCAATCCATTTGGGGAGTTGAGATCCGTTTACTCAGTGTGGCCTGTTTTTGTTATCAACAATAACATTCCTCCATGGATGTCAATAAATAGGGAGCACACAATGTTGGCAATGATTGTTCCAGGTATTTTATCATTTAATAGTCATCTACATTTAATTATAAATATTGCAGTAAAATGGTCATAATAATTATGTAATGTTTTTATTCATTCAACTAGGTAAGTACCAAGTTAAAAATATGAATGTATATATTGAGCCTCTTATCGACGAGTTGTTGGAGTTATAGAATTGTGTCACCATGTATGATGTCTCTAGACCAATCGGACAAAGACAATTTCAATTCCATGCAATGCTTGTATGGACAATACATGATGCCCCAAGGATAACACATTTTTGTGGTATGTTATAGTGTTCAAGTTGCGCATGATAATTATAATTATAAAAACTTACACATTTAATTGAATTATACATTATCTTGTAGGTCTTCAAACAAAGGGAAAATTTGCATGTCCAGTTTGTGGTCCAAAGATGAAATCTCATCATTCAAAAAGTTTAGGAAAGCAGGTGTTTGATGAGTATAGGCACTTCCTCCACAAAAATTATAAGTATCGGAATACTGAAAAATATATTTTCAATGGGAAAGAGATTACATCAAAGCCACGAAGAATGACACCTCACCTATGGAAGTTGGAATATAATAGAATTAATTGTCAAGTCATTCCATCTAATGGTTTATGTTTGGAATGTGTATTTTTCTATCGTGTTTTGTTTACTGATGATGTAATTGATGATAGTGAAGGTTGTCAAGGCATGGATGATCACCTTCCAAAGGGACTAAAAAGTTATCCTAGACAATTTAGTAGGTTGCCCTACTACGAGAAGCTACAAATTGTGCATTTGTTTGATATTATACATATTGGAAAGAATATAACAGAGACATTATGGAAAATATTGGATGGAAGTCGTGACAAAGAAAAATTTGTCAAAATTTGTAGTGACATTCGAGAATCCAATCATGCAATGAAAAAGGTCATTCAATCAAATAGCAATGGAGACCAGATTAATATAAGTGCCCTTCCTTGGTTATTAACGCAGTAGCAAAGCAATGCTATAAAAGAAGTCATACGAAAAATTTGATTTCCCACAGGATTTGTTGCGAACATAAACAATCTCATATCAAATAAAAGTGAATTTGGGTCGGGGATGAAAATGCATGATTGGCATACCTTCATTAAGTTCATGTTCTTGTCTATTTACTATATATTTGTATACTGCGCATGTAATTTTCATTGTATTATGTTAGAAAACAATGAAAAGATCATTTTATAATTGTTGCAGTATGTTCTACCTCTATCTCTCCCAAACCACTTCGACAATAATGTCAGGCAAGTCATATATGATCTTGGAAAATACATGAGGTAAGTAGTGATGTTTGTTCAATTTATTGTATAGATATTATATTTGTGATTTGTTTTACTTGTTATGTAATATATTGTATATTATTTTGTAAAGTCGCGTTTATATATTTTTGTATCTTGAATCTCTTGTAGGTGGTTGTCATCTAAAAAAATCCATAAAGAAGATAAAATACTAGAAGAGAAAAATTCCTCATCTAATGTGTGATGCAAAAGTGTCTACCTTCAAATTTTTTCAATGCACAAGAACACTACCTCATACACCAAGTTGAGGAGATTGAATTGTGTGGACCTATACACACTAGGTCAATGTGGATGGTTGAGAGGCAATTGAAATTTTTGAAAGCTTTGGTTCGACAAAGAGCACATCCTGAGGGTTCTATGGTGGAGGGATATATGGTATACCAGACTATGGTGTACATTACTGAATATCTTCCTAAGTTGTATGTCAAAGCTTCTGGAAGCGATTGTGTGTGAGTTTTTTATCACACACAATCGCTTCCAGAAGCTTCGACAGATAATTTATGGATTGTGAAAATCTCATTTCTTTGATCTTCCTAAGTTTGCAAAAAAGATCCATGTAGATCGCATTTGGGATCCCAACCCCATAAACAAATTTTAAGGGGATTAATTGATGGGGAAAGGTAGATTGAGGAAAGTGAGAAGTAATTATAAGATGTTATTGTAGTTAATTAATTCTTAATCTTCAAAATAAATCAGTTGTAAGTCATCTATTTATTTTTTGTACAGTTGGTCGAGAGTGGGATGCACTACATTTGTATATTGCAAACAATCTTGATTGGATGACAGTATGGATTGAACGATGTCAACATTATGGTTGCACATTAACATGGGAAGGTGTGGCTTCATTGGTTAAAGAAGCTCATCGTAATGGAGATTACAATGTTACGCAAAGGGAAATTGATTTAGCATATGGTTTAAGAGATAAACGGGTACGTATAAATTTATTAATCGCCCATATGTTTATCAACTCATGATGAAATAATTTTTACATGTTTGACATATTGCAGATCAAACACCACAACTCTATGTGCTTCAATGGTCATAAATTTTGCATCAAAAATTTGGATGACACAAAGAAAACTTGTGATTCTGGGATAACTGCAGTCTTTGAGGTGACCAATATTTCATCTAAAAATGACATACATCCTCAAGAGTCTCAAAATTGATACTATGACATTTTGGATGATATACTTGAGTGTGACTTTAACTCCTTCAAATTAGTTATGTTCGTCGTCAAATGGTACAAGCTACGACTGAATAAAAATGATCCTAATAGAATTGTTATTGAACATGATAATGGATTTACAATGGTTAATACAAGGTCATTTGAGCCAGTTGCGGATGAGCCCTATGTTCTTCCAAACCAATGTGAGCAGGTATTTTACTCAGAGGTTCCACATAAATCGGGTTGGTCATTTGTTGTTAGACATGATCCAAGAGGAAGGCCGATAAAGTATAATGTGATGGAAGAAGAAGAGACTGAGGAAGTAGAAGATGATGTAGATGATGATCACGATCGACAGTTATTCGATGATATTCCTAACGGAAATGTTCATGAAGAAGAAGAAGTTGTTGATGATGGTGATGGTGATGGTGATGGTGATGGTGATGGTGATGGTGATGGTGATGGTGGTGATGATCATGATCATCATGATGGCAATGATGATCATGATGGTCACGATGATGAGTTGGATGAAGAAGAAGATCAATGACAAGAATGAAATGTATGAGGTATGCGATTAGTATATTATCTATTTAATATTGATTTCTTGATAGAAATTTATTTGACTTATATGGTTGCATAATTAATTCATTATGTGGATTGTTTATTATCTATGTGATGGATGGTGATTTATGATATATATTTGATGAATTACATGTTTATGATGATACATATGTGATGCTTATGATGCTCAATACATATATGATGATACATATGTGATGCTTATGATGCTTATGATACATATGTATTTATTGTTTATCAAATTACAAATGTAATGCTTATGATGCTCAATTCTTGGTGTTGATTTCATGTATATATTTTGTGTGATACTATCACCCTTGGTGGAAACAGGTAATTGACTATAGACATCGTCAACCCTTTAGTTGAGGATCCTTCATAGTCTACATAAAGTAAAGGTACGGAATAAAAAAATATACAATGATTATGATGACTGCATATTGTTCATGTTGTGTACTATGTAATTTTTAGTATACGTATCATGTAATTTTTAGCTAACATAAGATAATTGAATTACATATGCAGGAACATGAACCCCTTTGACGAGGATCCTGCACAGTCTCATGGATCGACAAGTATAAGTCAATACACCCTATAGAAACAGTTTATTTTAAAAAAATTACTAGGAAAACAAACTTCCACAGTTTTTCAAACCTCGACATTAGCAGCAAATCTAATACAGTTATCAACACTTGAGGCCCCAGTTGGACTTATTCAAATTTTAATCTCAACATCAAATTTAGGGCCGACTTCTTCATCAACATTACCCTCATTTGCAAAATATATCTCTAATTACCAACTAACTCTCTCATTTGATGGAGTGCAGGTATCACCAAATAGATATTTGTTAGATGTGTCTTCCTCGGGTGAGGTAAATGCAGGAATAGAAGACTAAAGTGAGACATGTAGTAGATCTAAAATAGGGAGATCAACTAGAGGTCAAAATATTAGAAGAAATTCAATAAACGTATGGAATTTTTCCTTGCTCAAGGGGGGTCATGTTCTTACAATGATGAGACCAAAGGCGACATCGAGGTGCCCTTGAGGTACAAACATATGTAGAAACAATGGGTACCCAAGGAACTTCCTCCAATAAACACTGATTTTTGTGTTAATGAGAGGATATATCGCATAGCACCTTCGTTTTTCATGGTTTGGGCCTATTTTCCATGGACGGCATAAAGGTCTGTTACAACAAAATTTCTGAATTGATGGAGTATGTCAGACCTTGTTACAATTACAAAAATTGGATGCAAATTGCTGGATATAAAAAAAGTATGCGTAGGTATGCACTGTCAGCAAATTATATACAATAGAAAGATAATGATCAAAGTAAATGAGTGGTTGTATACATTGATGGAAGGTTAAAAGCAACATGGAATATTGTAGGTTTTATAAATAGTACGCAACCTCGGTCAACTAATAAGCAACCCAATTGCATATTTGAGGCGTGTGAGGGAAATCGTGTATTCGTATGTGCGATAAAATCAATAAGTGCAAGGGAAGAGCTGCTAATCGATTACAATTTGAATCGTATAGATACAAACAAAGTTACTATCATGGGGGTGGTACGTACTATATACCATTTAAACCAACCTCCAATTAATGACTCCAATATGCCATTTTATTATTAAGTTTTTTTACTAAGTCTATTGGTTTCATTTCGCTAACAATTTTAAATTTTTTCTTTGTCATGGGGGGACATGGATCCGTCACATAGCACAGACGGGGATGTAGGTCCTGACACTTCTACCAAGCAAGTAAACCTCATTGTAATTGTACAAATTAGATAGAAGCAAACTATTGCATTATTATGTTCTTTTCTTGAGTGTTTTGAAGTAGTTTTGATAGTGTTAATAATATTCTTGTCACAGACAGATGTTCGGAGAAAGGGAAAGGGACCTATAGTACCTCAGCACCTCTATAGGGATGTGGACTCAACAGTATTATGCGATGATGACATCGCATTTACCACAAACCCTATAGAAATGATGAAAAAGTCTATTAGGAAAATTAATAGAGAGATTCTTGCTTTGGCATCCATAAGCCCTCAGACCGATGAAATAAAAGAGAGGGTGCAATAGTTGATGCAGACAACACAAAACTTGCAAGTAAGCAGTAATGAAAGCTTTAATTATAACAAAAGTTCAATAATGGTTTATATTTTATTCTCTTTTATGTCATTAACTAAAATATGTACGTGTTGTTTTTATAGGAGTTGAGAAAATCCAACACCACAGGAGCCTGAAGATCTTCTGCAAGCCGAATAACCTGTTACAAGGAGAAGCAATGAAGCAAAATCTGAAGAACATACAAAACACAGAGAATATGCTCAAAAAGAGAGAGCTCAATATTCACAAAAATATGTAATGTGATTCTTACAATGAAAAGAAAGAACTCAACCTTTAATAGGTCAAGAAACCCTAAAAGGGAAAAACTAGGTTTGCACATAATAATTAATTAAAATAATTAATTATATGCACCTAAAGTTAGCTTAAGTGTAAAAGAGATAAAGGGAACTTAAATAATTAAACAAAGAATGTTTAATTAATCAAGTAAATACCCGAATACTCTAACACCCCCCCTTAAGCTAGACTTAGGGAGAAGCTAAAACCTAGAACAGCTACTGAAAGCAATAAAGATGGGTCCCGGCAACAAGGCCTGATCAGGTACCCAAATACAATGAAATCTCTATGAACTGGAGAAATAGAGAAAACCACGTGGGAACAAAACTCTACTCCAAAAAGAAATGGAAAAAATATCACTGAAGCATGAAGACCCTGCAAACTCTGTCGAAGAATAACTGCTGATCTGTAGAACATCCACTGAACTAGAACATGACCAGGTAGAGAAGACTGTAATCTGCATGAGTGCCCTCAAATGACACTACTCGAATCAGGAGGCAAACAAGGCAAAACAACTGAAATCAAAGATACAGATGGCATGAGAAACCAAAGCCTGAAGAGCTGATCAATCAAACCACGGAAGCATTAGAACCAACAGGATAAACCTCCCCATAATGCGGAAGTGGGAGAGGGACAGGAACACTGAAAAGGACAGCCAAAAACAACTGCATGACGAAGAACCAAGAACATCAAAGGTGCTGAGACACATCATCATGAGTCGAATGTCATGGAAGGAACACTCACTTGACAAAGGAAGATGGCAAACAAAGGCAAACATCAACCCCCTCATGGCACTTGACCAACAGTGCATGTACAACGAGACACAAGATATGCAAGATTCCAAGTAAACAATGAATGATGGCACTTTATCTCAATTCGTTTGCATAATTACAAGCTACAATGATAAGAAGACTGGAAATAGAAACGAGAATCAAAACAGAGACACCCTACTCAGAAAAGAGATCCCAGGACCTGAAACAACCATGATATCCACCAGAGTGCTGAAAAGCAAAAAACTGAATAAAATTTGCATGGAGTAGAATCTGGAAAAAAAAAAACTCATATTTCTGGAAAGTACATAGAACACGCTTTTCAAAAATATAAAGTTTTCGAAAAATGGAGGTCGGATGCTCATTCTACGTCTCCCGGAGTGCAAAAAAGAGACCTCACTTTGACTGTAAAAAAACATAGTCAAACAGAAAAATTGGAAAAAATTACCAACACCATGAGGTCGGCCACGGAACCAGCTTTCCGACGCCTATTCGTTCTCGAAAAAATGACTCCTTATGCCCAAGATAGGGCCAAAAAACCAAACCCCCCCCCTGAAAAAGCCAAAAAAGGGGGTTTGGTTGCTTGCTGGTGGTCCGGTGGCCAGTGGGTGGCGCACCAGTGGCAGTCGGGTGGAGCTTCGGTGGCTGGGCAGTGGCCCGGTGGCGGAGCAGTGGCCAGCCAGAAAAAAGGGTCGGGGAGCCGGAGTGGTGGGGGCCAGGGCGGACGCCGCAGGCTGAGCAGCGAGCTGGGGCCGCAGGCAGGCGGCGGCGCAGGGAGTAGTGGCGGGCGGGGAGGTAGTGCTATCGGGAAGCGGCGGCCGGAGAAGCCAGCGGCTAAGCGCGGCGGCGAGCAAAGGGGCAGCCGAGAAGCGGCAGCCGCAAGGAGGAGCCGGCGAGGGCCGGGAGCCGGCAGGAGGCCGAGAAGAACCTGCTGCGGGGGCCGGAAAGGGCAGCCGGTGGCGGTCGGAGGGGCCGCCGGCGGGGGCCGCAGAGGCCGGACTGACAGGTCTGACAGGCTTGTCAGTTCGGTACCCTGCGGTACCCCCAAACCGCAAAAAAAAATTTCCCAAAAATTTTTTTTTTTCTTAAAAAGAAACAAACCTCCTTTTTTTTCGCTTTTTTTTCAAAAAAAAATTTAAAAGCAAATTTCGGCCTGCATGCCGTAAAAAGGCAAAAAAAAAAAAAATTAAATTTTTTTCTCGATCTACTTGCCAGGGCCATACGGCCTGGATTTGAGAAAAAATTTCACCCAGAGGCTCAAGAACCAAAAATGGTCGAATTTTATATGACCATAGGGGTTTTTGGGCCTTCTGAGCATGATGGTGAGGTCCGTTTAGGCCCAAAGTGCTCAGAAAAAAGCTCAAACCCTAGGTACATAAAAAATTCCTAAAACCCCAGATCTGCTTCCAAAGCAAAAATTCTCAAAACAAGAACAGGCAGTTGCAGATCTGAAGCTCTAATACCATATAGGAGTTGAGAAAATACAACACCACAGGAGCCTGAAGATCTTGTGCAAGCCGAATAACCTGTTACAAGGAGAAGCAATGAAGCAAAATCTGAAGAACATACAAAACACAGAGAATATGCTCAAAAAGAGAGAGCTCAATATTCACAAAAATATGTAATGTGATTCTTACAATGAAAAGAAAGAACTCAACCTTTAATAGGTCAAGAAACCCTAAAAGGGAAAAACTAGGTTTGCACATAATAATTAATTGAAATAATTAATTATATGCACCTAAAGTTAGCTTAAGTGTAAAAGAGATAAAGGGAACTTAAATAATTAAACAAAGAATGTTTAATTAATCAAGTAAATACCCGAATACTCTAACAGTTTTTATAGGATTTTATGTGTCCTCATCAACCTGGTGGCCATGATCAGGGTATTGCAGGTAGTTTAGGTGATGACCATGTTCTATACATTAAAACTACTCCTCCTTTGGACTTGTGAACTTGCTTTTTTAATGCTAGTGTTATTGATCATATATTTATTATGTAGTTGATGTAGAGGGATCTAGTTGATTCTCTTCATGACTGATCATTCATACCTTAGGAAAACAAACCCCCTTACACATCCCTTCACTTGTTCTCAACAAACCCCCAACACATCTTTTTTCTAGATCCTTGACTTGGATCAACCTCTCACTTCATCACTTATAATTTTTGAGAGCTTCGTATTATGATTTGTTCTTCACTATCAACTCATCTATCACTATATGATACTCTCTCCTTTTAAAGCTCGTCACATTTGACATGAGCTCACATTCTACTTGAGCTCAACTTCCAAGGAGACAAGTTACATGTTCAAGCAACTCCATGTTAGCCTTAACATTGTGAAAATACCAATTATTTCAACCATCAAACCTTAACATATACTTACCCCTATCCTCCAAGAGTGTTCTTTCACTATCCTCATCTCATTAAAGTCTGCTCCAACTGCCCAAGAACTCATAATCTGCACTTACTCATAGAATCCTTACAAATTCCAAAACTGCAAAATAAGGAACCCAAACTACCATTCATTGTGATTATCATGATCAAACAAGTAGATTGAAACTTTCTTGGCTTATCACTTTGAGCACCCAAAAACACATCATACTTGATACTGTCTCAGACATATTAGATCTTCAAACATAGTTTGCAACCCATAAACATTGTACTTGTGCCATTTTTAGTGCCTCAACACCTTAGGATCAATGTCCATCATACTGGGGAAGGTTATTTAGAGTTGTTCCAACCTTATTTCATCAACACAGTCCTATTTCAACCCATTGGACATCACTCAACAAAACAATATGGTTTGTTGTCCCAAAACAGGGAAAACTATGTCTCAGTCTGCTAGGGCACTAGTTTTCTTGACCTCTGTACAACCATTATGTTGGCAATATTGCATTATAACAGACAATGAAAGATTATTGGCATTTCTCAAGGATATTGAGAAGGTTGTTGATGATTATGGACATAACTGATTAAAGATGTTTTACTATCTTGATATTATTATTTTGTCATTGATGTCAAGAAATTGATTTTCTAATTCAGTATGATGTTGCCATATCTTGAGAAGTATGATATGAAGATTATAAAGAAGTCGGTAAAAGACACAGGAAAAAATATGATGAATTAAGGGATGAATAAGGTATTCAATGGGCAACTGCTACCGAGTCAGACAATGATGAGATCATGATGTTTTAGATTGTTTTAACATCATACATATGTTGTAAAATGTAAAGGTTAATACTATACTATGTTATCAACTAAAGAACCTAGTCGGTAAACCCTAAAGAACCTAGTCAGTAAACCCTAAGGTTATCGCTATCGGTTAATGAAGGCGGAATGTCTACCGAGTGAAGTTTAGTATTCACTGAGTTGTTACCGAGTTGTAACCGAGCTATAACAAAATGCATTAAATTTTTACATGCGGTATTTAATGAAAGAAGCTGATGAGCTGGAGCGGATCAATGATTGGTAAGCGTGGAAGAAATTTGTTAACGAATCTAAGGCAATGGAAAGTCGGCATGAAGATCTACAGCTCAGATTGAACCGCAATACCCTGGCACAAGTTCCAAGACTATTATGCAAGTTCCAAGGCGGGGTAAAACATTTTCAGATCGAAAGATGCATTAAACCTGGACAAGATTGAAGATCTGATGGCTATGATTGATCATGGGAAATGTGATCAAGGAGATTAAGCGGTTACCTAATTGTTTATAAATAGGAAACTGTTGATGAACAATGTATGCGGGCAAGTGTATGCACAAGGATGCTACATAGTGATTACCGAGCACAGAAGCTTGAAGACCTGTTAGAATAACAGAGTATAGAAGCCCAGCAGATAGACAAGATTAGTTCTATGTCTAAATTGTATTGAACAAATAGGAATCTGCTTTAGCATTTTAGATGTGAAGTTGCAGATAGATTTTTATTACTATTATTTTGTGAAAGTGACAGAAAATCTCTTAACCGAGTGGACTTAACAGTCTTATATGTAAATCCTCTAGCAAGGTGACATTCTGATTGAGTGTTTGAAATCCTTTGACAAGGTCACTTCTAACAAAGTGAAGATCCTAACAGATCTGAGGGAAATCCCTTAACCGAGTCACATCTAGCAATGTGTTTGTAATCTTTAACAGGATTTGCTTTTAACCGAGCATACTCTAGAAGAGTATATTTCTTAGTGGGTCCGAAATCCCACAGTGGTTTTTCCCTATTTGGGTTTCCACATTAAATCTAGTGTTATGAGGTTTATATTGTTCATATGCTTTTGAGTTTGCATGTTTGATAGTTTTGGATATATGACTGATATATATGTTACCGAGGTTGAATCTAATGTTTTTATGGATGATTAAGTTTGTATGATTCACCCCCCCCCCTCTCATCTTGTTGGCTATTGGATCTGTACTTATATTAAGTATCAGAACTATCAATTGGTATCAGAGCTTTGGACTCTGAAAGGAAAGTTTAAAGGCACTTGAGTTAAAGATCCAAAGATGTATAAGAGGGATGCACCGAAGTTGAACAAGTCAAATTTCTCTACATGGCAGAAAAGGATGAAGCTACATCTATCAGGAGTTGGAGAATATGTTGTATACTATCTAGAGAATGATTTTGTCACACCGAGCACCTATCCATTGACTATGGAAGAGATAAAGGCAAAGCAAGAACATATTCAAGCAATGATTGAAGTAACATCTGCATTGACCGATTCAGAGTTTAATGATCTAGAAGGCTACAATGATGCAAAGGCAATGTGGAATAAGCTCATATCAGTATATGGAGGAGATGAACATGTTCAAAGAGCAAAAGTAGATATTTTAAGAGGACAACTTGAATCTATGAGGATGAATGAAGGTGAGAACATAACTCAGTACAGTACAAGACTAAAGGAGATTGTCAATCAAATCAAAGGAGCAGGTGGAACTATTGAAGAAAAAGATATAACAAGTAAGTTGTTAAGAACCCTTCTACCAGCTTATGCAATCCGAGTCTCAGCAATCAATGAATTGAGGTTTGTACCTAATATGCCAGTTTCCTTGGATGCTACTATTGGTAAGCTACATGCATTTGAGCTAAGTAATTTTGATAACAGTGGATCTTCGGTAAATAAAGTTGAATCTACATTTAGTTCTTTTCATCTTGATGAATCTAATGATTACAATGAAAGAAAGTATAAGTACTCTGAAGGAGATCACAGTGGAGCAAGTGAAAGATTTCAGAAGAACATGGAAGCAGTACACAAACTGTATGAAGAAATCAGAAAGCAAGAAGAGTTTGAAGCACTATTAGCGAAAAGGTTACCAAGAGGCAAAGGTAAGTATAAAGGAAAACTATCTTTGAAATGTTTCAATTGTGATAAGATTGGACATATGGCTTCTAATTGTCCTGACAAAGATTTTACTGAAAAGAGAGATTACCGAGATGATAGACAGAAAGATAACCATTACAGAGGACACCGAGACTTCAGAAGAAGAGATAGAAAGACATGCTTATTAGCTGATGAGGAATCTAACGATGATAAATCAGATGAGACTGATATAGAGGAAGTTGTTTATGTGGCTATCAAGGATGGATCAGATGAAGAAAGGTATGAAGAAAAAGCCCTAATATCTCACATAAACACTAATGATTCTTGGATTATAGATAGTGGATGCTCACATCATATGACAGAAGATAAACACAAGTTTGTTATGTTAGAAGATTATGATGGAGGCTATGTTAGATTTGGTAATGATGCACCATGTCCGGTAAGAGGTAAAGGATCTATAACACTTCTTGATAAAGCAAGATGCAATGATGTCTATTGGGTTGAAGGTTTGAAATACAATTTGTTGAGTGTAGCATAGCTAAACAACATAGGTTACCGAATAGAATTTCAGAAAGGAATTGTCAAAGTTCATGACAAGAATGGAAAGTTAGCTGCTACCGGGACACAAACAAAAGGTAATACATTTCACCTTGACTCAACTCGGAATAAGTGTTTGTATGCAAAGATTGATGATACCTGGCTATGGCATAAGAGGTTTTGTCATGTAAATTTTGATAACCTGATCAAGATAAGTAAGAAGCACAGAGTAAGAGGTCTACCGAGTCTTGAAAAACCTAAGAATGCTATGTGCCAAGGATGCTAGATGGGTAAGATGACAAGATCAAGCTTTACAAGTAAGTCTTACACTTCTAAGGGAATTTTAGATCTAGTACACACTAATCTTTGTGGTCCTATGAAATTTCAAAGTTATTATGGTGATAAATATTTCATATTATTTGTGGATGACTATTCAAGGATGATGTCAGTAATGTTTTTAAAAGAAAAATTAGAAGCTTTTCAAATGTTTAAATGGTACAAGGCAAGAGTTGAAAATGAAACAGGAAGATAACTAAAATGTCTTAGATCAGATAGAGGAGGAGAGCTCACATCTGATGAATTCAACTTATTCTGCAATGATCATGGTATTAAAAGACAAGTCTCTGCACCGAGAACTCCACAGCAGAATGGAATAGCTGAAAGAAGAAACAGATCTATTGTGAATTGTGCTAGAACACTGATGATTAAGAAGAAGGTGCCACAAACATTTTGGAGAGAAGCAATAAGCACAGTTGTTTACACCTTGAACCAAGTTCGATTGAAGAAAGGTACTTTGAAGACACCATATGAGATATGGTATGATAAGAAACCTAATGTTAGTTATTTTAAAATCTTTGGAAGTAGATGCTACGTTCATAAAGATGATAGAAATGGCAAGTTTGATCAGAAAAGTGAAGAAGGAACATTTCTAGGATATTCTTCTAGAAGCAAAACATTTAAATGTTTGATCAAATCATCTAACAAAATAGTAGAAAGTGCAAATGTGAAAATTGATGAATTTGCAGAAAGAAATGATGAAGGAAATTCCAAAGAACCAGAAGACTATGATGAATTTGTCTATGTGCAACCGAGAAGTCCTACCGAGAAAACTGTTGAAGAAAATGAAGAAAATATCCAATTACCGAGTGATGAAGAAGATCATACAAAGCCTACCAAGCCTATATTAGCCAAGTATGTCAGAAGACATCATGCACCAAGTCAGATTATAGGAGATAAGGATGATCTAGTGATGACAAGGAACAAACTGAGACAGAACACATGTTTGATATCTGAATTTGAATCGAGAATAGTAAAAGAGGCATTTAACAGTGAAGATTGGGTAAATGCTATGACAGAAGAGATTGATCAAATAAAGAAGAATGACACATGGACACTAATCCCAAGACCGAAGGATAAAAATGTAATTGGTACAAAGTGGATTTTCAGAAACAAGCTAAATGAAAAAGGGGAGGACATTTGAAACAAAGCAAGATTAGTTTGCAAAGCTTATGCACAAGAAGAAGGAATTGATTATGGTGAAACTTTTGCACCTGTTGCTAGACTTGAAGGAGTAAGAACATTGTTGGCCTATGCTACTTTCAAGAACTTCAAGATATATCAAATGGATGTCAAATCTGCATTTCTGAATGGAATATTAGAAGAAGAAGTTTTCATTGAACAACCTGAAGGATTTGTTGAAGACAATAATAAAGATCAGGTATGTGAGTTGAACAAAGCTTTATATGGTTTGAAACAAGCACCAAGAGCATGGTATGAAAGATTGCACTCTTATTCGATTAAGATTGGTTTTATAAGGACAAATGAGAACAACAACATGTACATGAAGAATGATGAAAATGGAATACTGATCTCAGCCATATTTGTTGTTGATATTATATTTTGTGGAAATGACTCTTTATGCAAGAACTTTGGAAATGAAATGAGCAAAGAATTTGAGATGTCATTAATCGGTGAGATAAAGTATTTTATAGGTTTACAAATATTGCAAATGAAAAATGAGATTTTCATTACTCAATCCAAATACATAAAGGAAATCTTGAAGAAATTTGGAATGGAGGATTCAAAACCAGTAAGTACTCCTATGACTACCAACTGTAAATTATCAAAGAATGATGAATCTGCATCTGTTGATGAGACACTCTACCGATCAATGATTGGAAAGCTACAATATGTTGTTCATAGTAGACCAGACATAGCACATGCAGTAGGTATAGTTGCAAGATTCTCTGCAGATCCTAAGAAACACACATGATAGCAATCAAAAGAATTTTTAGATACTTGAAAGGCACAGAGGATTATGGCTTAGTATATCAGAAAGGAAATGATTTTGATTTAAAATTTTATACTGATGCTGATTGGGCAGGCAACATTGATGACAGAAAAAGCACAACTGGTGGAGCTTTCTTTTTAGGAGAAAGACTAGCGAGTTGGCTTAGCAAGAAACAAGGATGTGTTTCACAGTCAACAGCAGAAGCTAAATACGTTGTTGCAGCATTGAATTGTACCAACATTGCATGGATCAAACAACTGTTGGAAGGTATAATGAGAAAGTTACCGAGCCAGTAACTATATTTTGTGACAATACTAGTGCCATTAATATTTCAAAAAATCTTGTTATGCACTCTAAGACAAAGCACATATCTATCAAATATCGTTATCTTAGAGAAGAAGCTCAAGAGAAGAAAGTGGTGTTGGAATATGTTAGCACAAAGGAGCAAATAGCAGATATCTTCACCAAGCCACTACCAAAGGACACTTTTGAATATCTCAGAAGCAAGTTAGGGGTCCTACCCCTATCTTCTACTCACTGACCGAGTTCGATGAAAGCATCAATCTGATGACTCTATTGAATATCTTTTGGGAGTTAATGTTGGAGTTATACACTTTAGGATGTTTTCTAAAAGTGTACTGGAATTAATACTAGAAATAATACAGAGAATATTACAGGGAACAGGAATTGAAGACAAATGCTCTGACCGAGACTCTGTTGATACACAAGAGCAGGAAATAACTTCTTACATAAACAAATTATGTTTTAGTTCTTTTCTTTTTGGCATTGTTGTCAAAGGGGGAGAATACCTATGAAGGGGGAGAAGACCAATATAGGGGAGAAGACCTATCAGGAGAAGACTAAGAGAAAACTGAGCAGACTACAGATTGGAAAGAAGACTGAGAAAATAGGAGAAGTCTAATGTATGGGGGAGAGCATTTTAGCATTTCAGAATCACAGCAATCCGAATCTATCAAGGTCGAATCAATTGGTTTTTCCATCAATGCCAAAGGGGGAGATTGTTGGCAATATTGCATTATAACAGACAATGAAAGATTGTTGGCATTTCTCAAGGATATTGAGAAGGTTGTTGATGATTATGGACATAACTGATTAAAGATGTTTTACTATCTTGATATTATTATTTTGTCATTGATGTCAAGAAATTGATTTTCTAATTCAGTATGATGTTGCCATATCTTGAGAAGTATGATATGAAGCTTATAAAGAAGTTGGTAAAAGACACAGGAAAGAATATGATGAATTAAGGGATGAATAAGGTATTCAATGGGCAACTACTACCGAGTCAGACAATGATGAGATCATGATGTTTTAGATTGTTTTAACATCATACATATGTTGTAAAATGTAAAGGTTAATACTATACTATGTTATCAACTAAAGAACCTAGTCGGTAAACCCTAAAGAACCTAGTCGGTAAACCCTAAGGTTATCGCTATCGATTAATGAAGGCGGAATGTCTACTGAGTGAAGTTTAGCATTCACCGAGTTGTTACCGAGTTGTAACCGAGCTATAACAGAATGCATTAAATGTTTACATGTGGTATTTAATGAAAGAAGCTGATGAGTTGGAGCGGATCAATGATTGGTAAGTCGTGGAAGAAGTTTGTTAACGAATCTAAGGCAATGGAAAGTCGGCATGAAGATCTACAGCTCAGATTGAACCGCAATACCCTGGCACAAGTTCCAAGACTATTATGCAAGTTCCAAGGCGGGGTAAAACGTTTTCAGATCGAAAGATGCATTGAACCTGGACAAGATTGAAGATCTGATGGATATGATTGATCATGGAAAATGTGATCAAGGAGATTAAGCAGTTACCTAATTGTTTATAAATAGGAAACTGTTGATGAACAATGTATGCGGGCAAGTGTATGCACAGGGATGCTACATAGTGATTACCGAGCACAGAAGCTTGAAGACCTATTAGAATAACAGAGTATAGAAGCCCAACAGATAGACAAGATTAGTTCTATGTCTAAATTGTATTGAACAAATAGGAATCTGCTTTAGCATTTTAGATGTGAAGTTGCAGATAGATTTTTATTACTGTTATTTTGTGAAAGTGACAGAAAATCTCTTAACCGAGTGGACTTAACAGTCTTATATGTAAATCCTCTAGCAAGGTGACATTTTGATTGAGTGTTTGAAATCCTTTGACAAGGTCACTTCTAACAAAGTGAAGATCCTAACAGATCTGAGGGAAATCCCTTAACCGTGTCACATCTAGCAATGTGTTTGTAATCTTTAACAGGATTTGCTTTTAACTGAGCATACTCTAGAAGATTATATTTCTTAGTGGGTCCGAAATCCCACAGTGGTTTTTCCCTATTTGGGTTTCCACGTTAAATCTGGTGTTATGAGGTTTATATTGTTCATATGCTTTTGAGTTTGCATGTTTGACAGTTTTGGATATATGACTGATATATATGTTACCGAGGTTGAATCTGATGTTTTTATGGATGATTAAGTTTGTATGATTCGCCCCCCCCCCCCCCCCCTCTCATCTTGTTGGCTATTGGATCTGTACTTATATTAAATATCAGAACTATCACATTCAACATAAGAACAATTCAATATGAAAGATACTTGAGTTGACAATAGGATTCCAGAATTTGAGAAGTTTTTAATGACTACATCAATGGATATTAACAAACCCTTGTGACTGACCCAAAACTGAGGGTTCTGGACAGTTTAGAGAAAAACAATTCAAACTCTCCTCATTCTTCGCAGTCATTTCTCTAACTTGGCACAAAACAAAGTTAATTCATTACACTTCACCCTCCAATCCTTGATTAGACATTTTTAATCTATTTGCTTGATGAGAAGAAACTTGAAACAATGCATGAAACGTGACTGTCATAGAAATTTTCAATTAACAAGTTCCAAAACACAAAATTTTATTGATTTTATCAAACCATAATACATTACAGTGTTCTTCAAGGTGTCTCCTTCCTTCTTCCTTTACACTGCCCTCTTGTCACAAATTTACCTTCCTTTGTCCTCCTTCATACTGTTGTATCATTAAGATTAGCATCGAGTGCTTAATAAAGGTTCATCTTTCTTTACAATTCTTAACAAAGGTTCATCCTTGTTTACAATTCTTGCAGTTTTCATATATTTAATGTTGTATATATTTAATGTATTATTCTTCAGGTGTTGTCAATGTTCATGTGCAAACGCCGCCTCATCCGAGGTTAGCCCCACCTATATTGTCGACTACAATGTCGGCAACACGCAACATGCAGACATCCTCTACTGCACATCATGTTGACCCGCCCACTATTGGTAGATCCCTCTTTTGCGCTCTCTTTCGTTATGTGTTTATTTCTCTTGAAGCGTTCTTTCTTTGGGGCATTTCATAGTGGATTCATTTTCTGCAGCAGAAGATTCACATGAGGATGCGCCAGAGGCGACTACTGCTGATAACATACCATCATTTCCTGGATCTTCCCGTATTGCTAGTATGGGAACGTTGCAGGCCACATTGGTGGTGAGCGACGAAGAATTGATTCCCTTAAAGATACAAAAGGTTCCAAATACTTTTTAAATTATTATTATATATAATCTAATTGTAATTTACTTACTGATCACTCGTTTTGGACTAAAGATCCCATGATTTTTTTGCAAGAAATGATATTTTTTATAAAAATCTTAATGACATTGCATTGCATATATTTGGGCCCACCATACGTAAAAGATGGAACATCATATGTGACCTAACCCTAATCCACTATTTTGATTTCATATCATTGCTAGAATAGTTTTCCCTTGATCCTTTTCTTGAACTATATCAAAGGTAGCTTCAGTTTATTTCTAAATCTAACAAGTTTGTTTTTTCTTTAAAGGTGGAATGACCAAGAAAAAAAGCTAAAAGATGAACTAACAAACCATGTGGTTGGGTTGTTCAGAAATGACACATTCGACAAAACCAAGGTCCTTGAAAAAGTTGGCACATATCTAAAGTATGTGAAGGACCAATACAGGACACATTTAGAGAAGAACGTAAAGTACGAGCACCCCCCCATGATTCCAGAGAGGGAGTGGAAGGACCTGATTTTGGATGCGAAGGAGAGAATTGAAAGGAAAAAAGGAAATACACCACCAGATGTCAGAAGAAGGTATGTGATACTATTAAGAATGTTATTATGTACTAATTACTCTTTATATTTATAATCTTACATATTTCAAACTTTTCATAGACTGAGTGACACGTCAAAGGCAACCAAGGCAAGACAAGAAAAGCATGGGCAACACAAACTCGGCTCTGGTGGTTATATGAAACTTGTCGCACGAATTGTAAGAATTAGTAAATGAAATATCGCATCAAAATATTTATAAATTGCAAACAAATTTTTTTATCAAACAATACAAGCAAAATTCACGATACTAAGAAAAAATGCAGGGCTCTGAATTCAATAGAGCGCCCACAGAAGATGACAAGAGAATTGCCTACCAGCAAGGCTATACAGCCATGGTTGAACGGCTACAAGAATTGAGTGGGCAAACACGAGATTCTAATGCATCTATTACAAAGGTAAATAAGCTAAATGAAAATGATTTCAAATTGAATACTTTACCAATAATCTATTTGATGTTAAGTTCCAACATAAAGTGACTATATTCTTTTTAAATAAGCAAGCAATGATAACAATGCACATGACATTGGAATGTAGCCTGTTAATTGTGGAACACAACCTGGACATGAAGGTCTGGATGTGCATTCCAATAGTGGAGGTATTCATTTGTTATTTGGATTTTTTTATGTAATTATTAATACAATTAAACATCTTAATCAAATTGTAATTAGTGTAGTAATTAATGTAACCTTTTTTGTTAATATTTTAGAGCATGTAGTCGGTGGTGACCAAGTGGAGCATGATCCGGGTAGACAACATTAGGAACGTGATGTTCCCCAATCAGGTAAAGAGGACCACTGTTATTCCTTTAAACAAATTTAATTGCAATTGGTGTATTGATTAATGTAACCTTTCGTATTTCAACTCTAGAGGTTCTAGAGGGTGTTCAGCATGTTGAGGTCGAGGCTAGACAAAATGATGTGGAAGATGACGTCGCCCCATCGGATAAAGAGTCTCACGGTTATGTTCTTTAAATTAATTAAATACTTGTAACAATAATAAAAAATGTTTTGAATTTAACCCATTTCTTTGTTATTGCAGAGGACCCCCCTTTGGTTCAATGTCCTCGTCCTCTGTATAGGACTAGGCATACATCGAGATCACGAGCAGAGGGCAGAACAACTAAAGATGGGGGAAATGATGAAGAAAACGATGCTCCACTTAGTTTTTACATAGCTTCAAAAAACAAAAAAACAAAAAACAAATAATTGTAATCTACCTTATATGATAATGACTGATATTTATGTGTTAATGAATGTAATTATGTGCTAATGAATGTTCATGAATGATATGTGTTAATGAATATTGATGAATATTGTGTGTTAATGAATGTTAATGTGTTAATGAACGTTATGTGATAATGAATGAATGTTATATTTTAATAATGGATGAAAGAATGAATGAATGTTAGATGTTAACAGGGAATTTAGAGTGATGTTAGGGGGGGGTTGGGCCAAATGAGTTTCCACCTTCACGTGGTTGGCCCTGTTAAGTAGAGAATATTAAAAAATTCTCGAAACAAAGCGAAGCTCAATAAGATAACACACTTTTTTAATATTTCATTATGTTGCACAGTTAATCTTATTGAATAATGTATATTGAATCTTAATTACAGGGTCCAACACAGCCAACACGAACAACAACACCACAAGTTGCTGGGTATAATGAACTCCCATATTGTCTTGTATGTACACTAACACTATGAGTTGCTTCTAGTGCTGATATCCATGGCGTGACTACAAAAGTTGTGAATATGCCTCATCCTTGTAAGTTTTTTTATTAATGGACATTTTCTTTAGCATTTTTTAATTTTCCTTATCATTTTAAGTCTAACCACTTTTGTGTGGAGTTTATTGTTCTAGTTTTTTACTATCTGCCAGACATTATTGATGCAAGGACTTGCATTGCATCCATTTTTTCAATTAGGTATTATAAAGGGTAGGTTGAATTTGTAAATGTCTCTTTGAGTTCATCCAAATTTTATAACTGTTACCTCACATCTCGTTATTGTTGCACCAGGGATTATGGCCACCATAGGCTACGATTGCAACCTCTTGGTGCCATAGAGTCTCTTTGTTCTTAAAATTGTAGCGGACTGTCAGGTACATTCCCTCTTTTGCACTCCAAATTGTAGCGGTCAATGCACATGACCAAATTTCCTTTGACATCTAGAGGATAGTATTAACTTTTAAGTAATTAGAGGCTTCTGAGGCGTATTTGGCCAGTATTTATATTTGTGGGATATGATGGTTGTGTTTTAAGTCATCTTAAGATGATCTCAATGAGTAATCATTTCACTAATGACAATTTTTCATTTTTCTTCATAAATGTTGGCAATTTTTACAAGTTAAGAGACCCATTGAGCACATAGGCACCTTTCAACATTTGTTAATAGGGGGAGGAACAACTCTTTCTAATGCTAAAGAGGATACAATGAAATGCACAATGACCCATTTGTAGGTCTCAACCTCCAAGAGACATAATTAAGATGCTTGAGTCATCTATGTTCATGTTAGACAACCTCAATCTATTAGAAGCCTGAATTAACATATAATTAGAAGAGTGCACATCAAAAAGTTGCTACCTCCTAGAGGTAGGAATAAAATGCATCAAAGTAGCATCGTAAATTCATTACTTTGTTAATATAATACTTGATCTCTCTAACAAAAACTCGTTATGCATAGTGATTATGATAGCCAATAGTTCTCATTTGATGATCATCTAGGTCAACTTTTGATCTAAAAGAAACTTATCGCAAAAGGGGTCGTGAACTATCCTCATTCACAATCAAATCTCACTATAGTTGAGATATCAAAGATTTCAATCATAGGAAAGAGGCAACATAAGCATTTACAATAAGGCTTGAGACAGATAAAAGAAAGACTAAACAAAAGGCAACCAAAAGTATGGCAATATTTATCATGGCATATATCCAAGAAGTGGTAGGCACAATGCCTTATGAGATCTCAATGATAAGTTTACTATCAAAAGAAGCTTATCAATTCCAAAATATAGTCAACAATGATATAGCAACAGTAATGTAGATGTCAACTTGAAGAGAATGAGTAATGACAGTAGAAGTCATACAAAGTTAGAGACCAAGAGTTGCCAGTCAAACCAAAAGCCCTATATCCATAGATGATACAAAGAGTGGTCAAATAACTCTCCACGAGTGTAGATAGTTAGAAAATCATAGTGATGAAGGTTTTGTAGTGGTGAGATAATCAAAACAATATGAGAAAACACTTAGATAAGAGATCATTTTTAAAAGATGTCAAGGATGCCATCATACTCATTGTATGTGACAATAAGGACATTCACTATTGCAAAGACAGTTGTGAGTAAGAATTTTTGTATCAAATCAATATAAATACTATCTTATGCTTATTGCAAAAGCCATACACATGAGCCAATATTCATAGTGATTAAGGAGTCTTTCAACGTTAGCAACATAGAGGATATAGACTATCAAAGTTTCAAACAGTGGTAGGCATGCATTCAATGTAGCTCAAATAGAGGAGATTTGATAGAGCACAAGCCATGATAGAAACCTAGAGACAAATCCTTGCATCGGACATAGTTAAGAAGGATAGTGCCCTAACATGTTCTAATGATTTTCTTTAATTGATCAAAATATTGTTGCATTATTAGCCGATAGGCTACATTTTGTGTGGAGTTTTGCCCTGAAACCTGTCTCACACCGTAAAACAATTAACGAGTTGACGTGAAACTGTCGGCTTTCAGTAGTCATTAGAAACGGTTGAGTCATCAAATGAAATTAATGGGGCCGGTTTTCATAGTCATCACATGAAATTAGTGGGTTGTCACAAAACTAGTGTTTTTGAATAGTTATCAGATGAGATCAAATCTTCAAACAAAATCAAATCTTTGAATCATTCAGATCTCCAAATTGGATCAATTTTCCTCACCTCATGCTTGAAAATAACAAAATCAAATTTTTGAATCATTAGATCTCCAAATTGGATCGAATTTCCACACCTCGTGCCTGAAAACATATTTTAAATTGATTTTGGGTTCGCTTTGCATAGAATTTGGCCAGAAAAATCATTGTGTTTGAATTTTGTTGCTATGCTTAGAGTAAATAAAGAATTTGGCCAGAAAAATAGATGTGCACAATGTTTTGATTTCTGAAGGCTATTGTACCTGTGGTGATAACCTGCATCTAGGCTATAACCTTGCTATAACTTGATTTCTGAAGGCTATTGTCCCTTTCGCATTCCTCTCCTACTCGACCTCTAGGTCTACTTCTTAATTTTTTAATTTTCAATGTTTGCTTCACTCAATGAATTTACTCGAGATTCATTCATTTGATGTTTGAAGTTTTTGTGTGTGTCTCTCCCAGTTATGCTCTCAAAGAAGGAATAGTGCTGAGAATATAGTTGATCTTTTGTTCTCCTTTCGGCATCAACTATAGATTAAAATTCAATACCCACGCATTTCCACTTCAATATAACATTTTCTCGTTAAGCCCAAACCCTTGTGATCAATAAACTGAAATGAGACAATTTTGTGCTACTGACAACCAAATAACAAAATGGTTTGTTTTTTAAGCAACTTATATATTTTTATTAATAATCTTCAATCCCAATGTTTCACATTTTTTGTTAGAAGGCAATGTTGGGTTTGTTATTTTTTTAAATGTCCCACCTAAAGGTTTTGAGTTTCTAACAATGATTAGAATATTCTTGTGTTTCTGAGGTTGTGTAGCTCTTCAACAAGGTTTTTGGCTTTTGGTTTAGTTTTATAAATGGTTCATATTTCATAGTCAGAAGATTCACAATTGGCCAAGGATTGAAAAATATGCTTACTTTTCCTCTTAGTGCATGTTCAAGTTTGGCATTTTTAAGTATAATGTATTAAGGTATAATCAAATTAGGTGTTCACTAATAATTGATATCATCAAAGAATGACAAAGATTGATCTAAAATAATTGTTCTCGTAGGGCTTCATGTATTTTTTGGAAACAGTTGTATTAAGAGAAATGAACTGTTCTTTATTAGTGTGTCAGCTATTCACAGTTACCATGTTAATTACAAACCTACTATTTTGTGTAGGTTTTGTCAGCTAAAAGGTACTGAGGAATTCTCATCTTGTACGGTAGACAAAGTTAAAGATAATAAGGTAGAAAAATTCAATCTTGACAGCAAATTCATTCTATAATTGAGAAGGTTTACTAAATTCAACAAGAGCTTGATAATGTAGGTGAAACATATTTTTGGGGGGCTTTTATTTTTATTTGAGCATCTCTTTTTAATTATAAGGTAAAATTGAATTATGAAGTGAAGTATTTCCATTTAGATGGTACAATTGTTCGATAAATCTCCATTGCTTTATCAATTGGACATATCCAGTTTTATGTGCAATGCAAGTAAGCTTTGTGCTACTATGATCTATGGTTATGTAAATTGTATAGTTTTATGACAAAGTAAGTTTCACAATGATGGAGGTGGAGAAAAACTATAATGAGATACAAAGATGTATGTTTTTTTAGTGTGCATCTCTAATTTGTTATTAATATTTTATTAAATGACTTAAAGTCATGGGATGGATTTCTTAATTTATGTGGTAAAGATGTAGCAAAAAACTCATGCTTGGATAACCTTCAAATAGTAAGAAATGATTCCTATATGTTCAACACTAGATTGTCCTCTTGGGATTGTAATTTCAAAGTTCTCATTCATTGCTTGGGTTACATGTTCCATTCTCATCAAGTTCTTTCATGTTGCTCTTTTCCATTAATTGATTTATATGTGGACATCTACTTAATCTCTTCAACAAATTTGTGTTCCTTTTTGTCACCAGTTGCTTACTTTCACTTTACTTTATTTTAGAGCAACCTCCTTGGATTTTATTTAGTAGTAAAATATGTTGTGCTCAAACAAGTTGTTTACAACATGTGAATAAAGCTCAAAAACAATTACTACTATAACTCAAAGAATTTATAGGATGTATTGTGCCCAAAGAAGTCATTTTCATCATAATGATAGCTAATGTTTGTTTATTTCTTCCTCGAACTCTTCTACCCTACTAAAGGAACTTGTGACTCTTATCATAGAATAAAAATTGAGATGAAGATAAACTTATGTCCTTAGATTCAATTATGCTATGTGTCACCTAATAAGCATTTTGCTCTCTATTAGGAAAATAACCACTCAAGATATGAGTGAAGTGAAAATACTAAATTAATAAACTAAAATTGACATAACCATTGCAAATCCATTATATATTCGTGTAAAAAATGAAATTGTTAATTGAAACAAATAATATATAGTATATGATATTCAATATAATATATTATATGATTTTTTGTATTATTTAAAAAAAAAATTAAATAATCGTCGGAATTCCAATGCCCCCTATATTTGCACCGACGACTATACTATCGGACATACAGCATCCTCATCGGTACATAGTTCGTGGTTGTCGTCGAACGGTGTTGGCATTCCGATGGAAATCAACGAAACATTTGACAAGGATGTTGTATGCCCAACAACATTCTCTCGACGGACTGGCGTCGGAATTCCGACGTTCATCCAGAAAACATCCGACGAGGATGTTGTATGCCCGATGGCATTCTCTCGACGGATGAGTGGTCGGGGTAGCACATGCCGATGAAATCCATGGACAGAAGTTACACTAGCGGCAAAGGGAACGTTTGGTCTTGTCGATAGCCGATGAGGCTATCGGTAAGACATACACCGATGGGGCGAAGGGAACATTTGGTCTTGTCGATAGCCGATGAGGCTAAGGCTATCGGTAAGACATACACTGATGAAGACCTGGTGTGTCGTCGGGGTAGCACATGCCGATGAAATCCTTCAGCAGGACTTACACTAGCGGCGAAGGGAACATTTGGTCTTGCCGATAGCCGATGAGGTTATCGGTAAGACATACACCGATGGAGACCTAATGGGTGTCGTTGGAATTCCAACGTTGACGAGCACCGTAGGAATATCCGACAACAAGTTTTCGATGGCTGAGTTTGTCGACAGTCCGACGAAAAATAGTCGAAATTCCGACGAGCGGCCGTCGGAATTGAGCCCCAAATGTACTAGTGGTATTGTGGGATGAATAGATCTTAAACTTATATACTTGGACTTATTTTGTGTTCTAATAATATAGCATACTTGTTGATGAGCTTCCTCATGAATCATCATCATGGTGTATGGATCATCTATTTTGGATTCACGTATGTGAAATTATATATGCTTAGACTTAGCAATGTTTTAGCTTCAGTGTTTTAACTATGATATGTCATTATGTATAAATTAATTGAGTTTAGCATTTTAATTATGCACCATGCATCTATTTATTTTAATCAAGCTTGAGCTATATGACTTTTAGTTGATGTAGTTATTGATGTTATTTTATTCATGTTATAACACATTGGGTGTTTATGTTTGCTTTGATTATTTTGTATGAAGCATGTCCAACAATATTTAATAGAAGACAGTCAATTTGGGCAAATATGTTGTAAACTTTCCCATTTCACTTAATTCAAATTACAAGATGTATCTTGTGTATGTATACCTATGAAATCATGATCCAAATAAGTGTTGATTTTAAATCCATATATTGTGAATAAACCCATAAAGTATGCCTTTAGATCCTAGTTTTCTTTTGCATGTTATCAATTTTTATAATGCAAATTTGAAGTGTTTTGCAAATGAAATTAGTTATTTTCTTTGTCTATTGAAATGGCCTCGTGCATTTTTAATACATGGATACTAAAAAAATATTAAATTTAAAAATTGTTGAGGTTGAGTATTGACCAAATTAATTAAGTTAAATTTGTTAATTGTTTGATTACATTTAACTAATGATGCTAGTAACATTCCTGTGCTAAATTTCTAATTTCAAATAACCATGTTTATATTAGCTTTGGGTATAAAATGGAAAAAAAAGGATTTTATGAAATTTGGGAATGAAAAGGAAAAGAGATGGATTTTATTTATTCTTTCCTTTTTTCTCAAAAATCTCTCTCCCTCCTTGCTTGGTGAATGTTATGTTTTGGAGGTGGATTTTTTTGCTTGATGGATAAGGAAGATTTTGGAAAATCTGCCCTTTTTTTTTTTGTGAAAGCAAATATGATATCTCCAAAATTATGCATATAATTATCAATAAATTATTTCAATTAATTAATAATTTGTCACAAAAAGATATATATATACAACTAACTGTAAAATTAAAACAATTATAATATTTGCAGAAGGACCAATTAAACTAATCTGTTGAGGTTACGAGTATTTCAGCAAATGTGTTACTATGTGTTAATGTTATGAAAAATAGTTGTCTTTAGTGATCTCAAGACAAAATCAGTGACAAGGGGTATACCAAAACCCCCTCTGAAATTCTCATAAAAAGCAACGCTTATTCGTTATGACATATTCTGGCTTTAAAAACACGTCCCACAAAGTTGTAAAAAAACTCAACTACTCCACCTAATCTGAGAAAAAGAAAAACTTAAGGAATATAATGGTAATCTCTGAAAAGAATACAGGAAAACTTTGCAAAGAGAGAATGAAAGGATTGAGAGGGTCAGCAGTTAGCTGTTTCTTGGCTATGTTTACAGTGACCTTAGTATGACTCTTAACCGTTGGCTAAGGATTCAAAAAAGTTTCTTTAAATTTGTGTTTCACAGACCTGTGCAGCAATAAAAGTTGCAAATGCTAAGATTTGAAATCTCTGCAGACCATGAACTTTTTAATCCATTTTTGTTGAAAATGTGCTGCATTAAGTTTGTTGTTTTGGACTTATAAGTGAAATGTGAAAGTTCAAGAAATCAGATTAAAAAAAAAAGTTCGTTGCTTTCAACTTAAAAGTGAAAGGTGAAAGTTCAAGAAATCAGATTAAAATGATGTTAATTAGAAATATGTTTGATGGAATTTTAAGCAGACAACTGGTTACACAAAATTTGCGAATAAGTTCTTGTAATTCATTAAGATTTGAGAAAGAGCTATTCAAAACTGTGAGTGCAGTTTTCAAGATTTTATTACTAGGAGCCATGGTTAAACTTAAGATATTCTTTTTTTAGTTTAATCCCTCTGTGTTTTAATTTTATGGATAACTATTTTGAGTTTGTGAATCAGAGGTCAACTGATTTATTTCGCTGCAGTTATTATTATTGTTTCATGGAGCAGCTGAATTCATTTATTGTTGTTAGTATTATCATATCATACTGTGCAATCTTCAATTTTAACAATTCAGGTGTCTCCTGGATCAAATAAAGAACCTTTTGAAATAGGTGCAAATTTTTTGTTACATAAATATCCATGAATAAGTTTGTTGAATAAATAAAAGTCAGTAGGGCTTCTTTTATAGGCTTATTGTGACTCCTCAAAGTAGTTTTGCAATATATGCACTCTTTTTGGAAGGTTAGTCTTCAATCGATCTCATTATGAGTGCAGCTTTTTGTTTGTTCGAAAATTCTTTTAATGGATGCCATATTCATAGTGGTCTTCTGTTTTGTGCAGCTTTATCAAATCTAGTGAACATTTTCTTAAACTTTTGTGTATTCTTAAAATTGATAGGTTCTTAAAATTGATAGGTTTTTAACGTAAGTTGTTCCAATTATAAATTAAGGATTATAAATGGATGATATTTACGACAGAATTGTTCTGTGAAATTGCAGTGTTTGCAGTTGTACGAGTTATGGATAGAGGAATCATTTGCAGTCAAAACCATCTTCAACTCACAACCCAACCCAAACAAAATCAAAGAAACCACTACACTCTGGAAAAATATAACCAAGGCCAAAGAAACCATAGACTGCTACTGCAAAGCACCCCAAGAACCTTCACTTTCTCCCCAATCTACCCACCCCTCTTATCATCATTTGCTTATTAATGCCTCAGAAATTTGCCCCGTGTATTTTAACTTCATTCACCAAGACCTGAAGCCATGGGAAAAGTTGGGAATAACACTGAAAATGGTTGAGAAGGCTCAAAAGAAGGCATCTTTCAGGGTTATTGTTGTTAATGGAGGTTTGTTTGTTGAGAGTTATCATCATTGTCATGAAACAAGGGATTTGTTCACTGTCTGGGGGATTGCTCAGTTGTTGAGGATGTACCCGGGAATGGTGCCTGATTTGGACTTGATGTTTAATTGTCAAGATAAAACTGTTGTGCACAAGAGCCTGTACAAGAATACCGAGCCACCACCATTATTTCATTACTGTGGGAGCGAAGATACATTTGATATTGTTTTCCCAGATTGGTCTTTCTGGGGATGGTAAGTTTCAACTTTGAATTAATTTTTCAGACGTTAAATTGCATTGGTTTAAAGTTTCATGAATTATAATTGTTCGACCTTAAGGCAACTGGAATCATTCTTAAATTATTTTGGTGATGTAAGGTGGAGTTACAAGCACAAGTTATAGGTCAATTCTTTACATTTTTACTCAAAAATGTGATGGGGCTTCGGGCTATATATTTTTATTTACCATATAGTTGAGAGTTCTGGGTTTTCTTCATTAACACGTGTTTAAGGAGGTAGAGGACTACCTTATCACAATTTTATAATCGTACAACTCCATCATCATTGCCACATATTCACTTGCTTCCCTTATTACATTTTGGCTACGTGTCCATAAGAATTATGGACTGTCTTCTTGCAGGGAAGAGAGTCTGAAACTCTATACTGCCACCAGTGCCCCAGTAACCTGTATTCCGTATCTCCTTGAACTACATTGCATGTTTATATCCAGTTCGACAATAGAACCTCTATGATTGACTTTGATATCTGTAACTTGTGTATACATATTTGTATTCATATACTCAAATCTGTTTATTGGTAGTGACCAAAGCTTTATAATTAAAATTAGGATGGTTGAACGTCCTATGCATTGTTTCTTCTCTAGAGATGATGATAACCCTCCAAGGATATATAGAATCTTTTGTTCTTTTGGCTCTTGATTAATTTTCCATTTCTGTTTGAGAATCTCCTAATACAAAAGGCTCTTTTTCGCTGTCATATTAATGGAAAGCTAGTATAGATGGATAGGCAAAGTCTAATATAGTCCAGTATTTGATCATGAAATCAAGATAAGGAGTATGAAATCTGAATTGAGTAAATAGAAAGAAACACACTTTTCCAAGCTCACAAGCAATTGAGATCTCATGCACCAAACTTGAGGCTGTCTTAGCCAAGGCCTAAAGCAAGATTTGAGCAACAGAGCAGAATAGTTTAGTAAAGAAAAATAGTATGAGCTCTTAACTCAGTCTAGAGGCTGGAAAATACTCTAATTAGGATATATTGCCTGTGTCACATCCCTCGTTGTCTGAGAGCAGGAAAATAAATAAAAGAAAATACCAAAAGAAACAGAAAGAGAAATAAAAAGCAAGGATAACGATAAATCTACTGAACTGCCATATTGTAGTAGGAAAACTTAATTGCAGATGGACAGAAAAATATCACAGGAGTAGACATTAATGGTGCGGTCATGGATACCCTGAGGGAAGAAGTCCATTCGCCATGCCAGTACTAAGGCATGGCACCCCTCCCCCTCTCTTCATTATCATGTAGACATGATGGCAGGAACGACATAAAAATGAGACTTCAAATAGGTGAGCGACGATAAGAGAGAGGGATAAGGTAGTTAATCAATGGCAGAGTGGTATTTCTCAATCAGCCATTCCACTACTTCACTAGGCTGGTCAGAAGCCAAGCCTGTCTTCTAGATGGAAGAATTTGAGGGTAGTCTCAAATTTCAATGGACAATCTTATTCTTCTACCTCTTGACTCTCTTGTCATAGCAACTTACTAAGCCAATCCTTGCTACCAAAGGGGTAACTAATTCTGAGCTGGATAACATTAGATATAGCCTGATGCAGTACCCAATCTAATTGCACATTGAGAATAGCCCGTTGAGAAATCCACAAGCCTTTATGGCAATTTTCACAGCCATTGAAAATATCATTACAAAAATCACCTAAAACATGTCTATTTTGCTACTGCATTTTGAGAGTAAGGGAGAAAGCAAACTGAGAGCCGATAAAACATATTTCTGTACCTACTTAAGATATATCCTCAATTGTGTTCCTAGAGATGGAGGGAGGAAGTTTTGAAATACTACTGAGGCCTCCTCGGAGTCCATAATTTAGGTGATTGGCTTACAACTTTTCGTAGAATGTCAAAGAGATTGTTCTTTGGTGTGGAGGTGCTATAAGGAGCTGGTGACATTATTTTGATAAGCCTAATAGTGGTAAGTAATCAATTTCAGCCCTCCATTTGAGTAAATGAAGAACTAGAATATTGCTTTGTCTAGGTGGAAAGAGATAAGAGTATGGAGCGATTCTATCATCCTAACAAGTTGCTCTAGGTTAGCCTTTTGCAGAACTGTGTTGGTGAAAATATTTATTCTTGTAAATATATATTATACGATTCTGAGTGCATGGTGATGGATTCATGGTTGATTATACTAAATTTCATCCTGGTACTGGTTAAACACTGTTACAATTTGGTACTGATGGTGCTCTGCCACTAGTTTAAATCTATAGATATGTATCCACTTTTCTCAAGACAATTATAAACATTATTCTTATAAGGGAAATTGTTAAGGTTGTTTAGTGGTGTGAAAAAATAGTATAAACCTTTACTAACCTTTTGTGATGATTGCTTAAGACTTTTTCAGGATAAATTGTCTCAGCCACCATATAGGGTCTTCCTGTTATGTGATATTCTGCAAACTTAACAACCCTCTTACAGTTATGAAAAGTAATTTGTTCTTTCATAATATCTTTATTATTGCAGCATAGGTTGCCTACTTAATAAAAATTTAAAATCCATTTCATTAAAAATGTTAACCTATTATCTGTCACGGCATTCTTTTACAATGAGACCTACAAATACACTTCTGAGGCTTCTGTCAAACAATTCATGTGTCTATGACTGCCCTTATTTTCCTTGGGAGGTGTTGTGAGACAGTCCACGTGCTTTGGACATGCTTTCTCATTTTGCATTATGTATACTTGGGCAAATTTTGCTGCTAGAACTCTTGCATTAACTTTATTTTTCTGTACGATAACACTAGAAATGCATTCCTATAAATTTTCTGTATGGATAATATCCTTGAATGACTCTTATATTAAATTAGAGCAATATTCTTATTATAGTTTAGAAAAAAAATTCATCACATGATGCTGTGATATGATATAGTGTCTTACGACAATGCACTAGATCATGTCATTACATGTTATTACAGTGAATGATGTATCTGGTCTTTGTAAAATATTTCCATGAAAAGATTATATGATTAACTAAGCTGTTAGAGCATTAAGATTTTTTATCATGAATAAATCCATCAAAAATTAGAGATCAAAACAAGTAAATGAATTTGCTTAAATATGTTCTAATGTGGCTCATAGGAAGATTTCCATAGTTACCACTATTCATTATATTTGATAAATGGGTTATATTGTAATGGTCAATGATAAGCATAGTACCCTTGAGTAAAACTATCAGATAGTTGATATGAAGATTCCAGATTTTAATAGATAAGTCTACCACTACTTAAACCTTGATAAGTAATCAAATCATGAAAGATAGAAAGCCTAGTTATGGAATCTTGAATTATTTCCCGTGTGTACTTATTGTGAGATACCTACTAATGCATTACACGAAATTATATTGTTGTTGTGTAGAGACAATTATTATTGACCATTCTGATCATATTTAGTTATAAATGACAAGTGTAAATATTATATAGCAAGTGAACTAGGCCATCTTATGAGTATTGGAGATCCCCATAAGGTAAATGAAATCAAAAGTTTAGGAATACTGTTATTATTGACTGTATATATTTGTATGATGATCCAATGGGTATGCTATTGTCAATTATCTTGTGTGACTTGAGTATTATTCATGCATAAAGGAATTTGATAATTATAGTTATTATTCTTTCAAAGCCAAGGATCAATTTTATGTGGCCTTGATGATGCATGTGTGTTTTTTATTAAGAAGGATGTATATCATTGAATCATAGTAGTGTAGGACATCATTTGGAGCCATATTATGTCTAATTATTGAATTGTGATAATTAATGATACTTGATATCATTAAATCATATTATTGTAGGACATCATCTGGAGCCATATTAGTGGCATGTCTAGTTGTTGCATTGTGATGATATTTTGACTCCATTATGCAAAAAAAATTTATAGGTCATCTTAACCTAGGAAGTGTTAGTTATCATCTTAATAGTTGAAATCTTAGGAGAATTACATGTGACTTTGATCTTGTTTGGAAACAAGTAAATCTCAAGAGAATTACATGACTTCAATCTAGTTTGAAAGCAAACAAATCTTACAAGAATCACATGCGACTTCAATCTCATTTCAAAGTGAGTATGTAAGTAGTTCTTAGGTGAAGGATGACCCTGGACCCAAATCTTATAGGTCATCTTAACCTAGGAAGTGTTAGTTATCATCTTAATAGTTGAAATCTTAGGAGAATTACATGTGACTTTGATCTTGTTTGGAAACAAGTAAATCTCAAGAGAATTACATGACTTCAATCTAGTTTGAAAGCAAACAAATCTTACAAGAATCACATGCGACTTCGATCTCATTTCAAAGTGAGTATGTAAGTAGTTCTTAGGTGAAGGATGACCCTTGACCCAAATCAATAAGGGAGAGATTAGGAAATAGCTCGAGGGTGGGGGTTTAGGAAATAGCTTCAAGGTTGGATTGTTCATAAACTTGATCAAACTTCTTTGTTTTAGTATGCTTCAACTTGAGGCTAGAATTTGCATCAAATTGTTGTGAACTCACCCTTTCAATTTATATGTCCCCACTTGGGCCAATCAAAAGCAATCCATCCTTATAAATCTTATCAACTTTGAAATTTGTGGTGTTTGGCTTTCAAAAATCTACTCCAATCTTGGATGGACTTTTAGCGTCTCCATCATCATGGTCTTTCTCCAATGTGGATGAATGAGGAAGCCTCTAGACTTGTTTAAACTAAAATAATTAGTGTTATGTGTAAAACATATGGCATAAAGTCTCGGCCCAATAATAAGTATGGGAAGATGTAGGTTAGCCTTAGGACACTATTGAAGCATATTCTTCTAAGAAATAAGGGCATGATAATCTTAGCCATGGCATGGATGTGTATGAATTGAAGAAACCCACTAAATTTGTATTTGATAATGATGCTAAATTAAGCTCTTATCGTTTGATGGTATAAATAACTATTAATCTTTATAGATTATCAACCTACTCTAAGTATGTGTGTGAATCTATGTTAAGTTTAAGATGGAATTCGTTATGACTGCCTTTGCCAACTATGGGAATTAAAGTTTTAAGTATTACAAAATATGGTATGGCATTTTATCTTTATATCTAGTTGGTGGATAATTATATGCTAAGCTTCATGATTGTTAATAAAAAAAAAATTGTTATCCTTAGAAGTAGAATAGTGTCTAATATTACTGCAATTGATTCAATTTTTATCTAATAGACATTTTGTTTTAGGTATCAATTGAGCACAATGAATGACCTTTGAGATTACTTCATGGATTGTATTTGTTTATGTATTGGTGACTAGATCGAAGCTCTAGTGGGTTCAATGGGTTAAAAGAGTGTTGGCAATTTTGACCCCAAGACTTATAAGACCATGTGTAGGGTTAATAAACCCCTCTATGTGGTAGTGTAACTAAATTAACTAATCTAGGGTGTAAACCATTAGGACTCTATGTTTTAGATCAATGTTCTTGTACCCTCTAAAAGTTAGAATGTTGAACTGAGATCAATATAGGAACCGACTTCTTGGCATCACAACTATTGAGAAAGGGACTCTACAAGAGCATAGGTAGAGGACAATTGTTCTCATAATGTAGCTTGTCCCACTCATCTTGAGTGAACCAAAATTGTAAAATCTATTACCTACTTAATAATAAGCTTATCACTACTCCAACATGACAAGAGTCAAGGTGTGTACTTTGCCAAAATAAGTATTTGATTATATCATAAGGTTAGCCAGCTTTTAACAATGGCAAGAAGGTGATAGATGCCAATAGCTACACAATTTTATAGGGTTTAGATATGCCTTTGCCAATGGCAAGCAAGTGGTGGATGACAAGATCTACCCATCTTAGGAGTTCAATATTGGCATTGGTGTATCAAAAGGAATAATTGTGCCTCCTTTGTTGTGTCTACAGAACATATGGTTCTCAAGGTTAATATGTTAAATCAATCCAAATGATTAATAGTAGAGGCACTAGTCTTAGGTCTAGGGTAAGATCATGAGACATCTTGATTATGCAAGTTATTCAATTGTATGATGACACAAATGATTGGCGAGCTTGGAAATATTATCAATGATTGTTCATGTTGTGTTGTTACACGTGTGTCCTTGTCAATGATGACACAAGCAGTGTGGGATGCTTGCCTCATGGTTACAACTAGCAATGAACCAAGAAAAGGATGAGAGCCATGGTGTAACATGAGATGTGCCAACATTCATCTTTTTGGGTGGGACGTAATTACGGGCTTATGTGTTAGTGAACTAGGTACTTCCTTTTTTGCCAACCAATTACTATGTGTCTATATGTGATGTATGCATAAGTTGGTCCCTATGTAGATTGTCTGAATGAAGTCTTTCTATTTTGGCGTGAACTAAAATGCCTTTGATTCCTAAAAAGGAATGCATACATGAGGCCATCTTGAATAAACCCTCAAGGATTAGGTCTAGGTCTAACGATTTATCTTATTATGTGAGCTTATTTCATTCAATGCAAGATTGTATATTTGTGGTGAAGAGCTACAACCCTTGCTATGGTTGAGTAAAGTTATGATACTAGCTCTTCTAATTGGAAATAAGTTGCTCAATCAGGAGGATATTGAGGATGTAATCAAATTCAAGCAAAAAAAAAAAATGGTAACCAGGAGTGGTTATTACAGCCTCCAAAAAATAATAAGAGCAAAAATAGAATTTTATGTTGCTACATAACCAAGCTGATTTACAAAGATTAAACACTTGAATTGAATAACTCAATCAACAAGCATGATCTATGTTTATAGGCAAGCTGACTTACGAAGATTAAGATTTGGCCATTTGAATAACTCGATCAACAAGCATGATCTTCATTTGCTAGTCTGCATCAATGTACTTGTAATTATAGAATTGTAGTTTTAAGATCAGTGATTATTTTTTTTTTAACTGGTAGGGCAGAGATACAGATACCACCATGGAACAGATCCATTCAGGACATCCAAAAGGGAAATCAGCTGGTCAAGTGGTTAGTTAGAGATCCAACTGCCTATTGGAAAGGCAATCCTTTGGTTTCTCCCAAGAGACGGGACCTTATGAAGTGCAGCAGGACTGCCGATTGGAATGGAAGGCTTTATACACAGGTAAGTAAATTAAATAAAATCACACATTCATGTAACTTATAATGTCAGGCTTTATATATATATATATATATATATATATATATTGATGCAGCCTATCTTTGCTTGAAGATAGGCTCCTCCATCCCTTTGTATTAGTGCTTACCAAGTGTCTAAATAGTATTACGAATAAAAGTTCCTGCAGGAATGTATTCGTAGTTTTGACATTTTGCTGTTAAAAAATCAAATATGAAAATTAAAATTGCTATATGCTACTCACTGCAAAAAGGAAACTATTATAAAATTATATATGATTAGAATTGAAGATTAAAATCCCTCCAAAGAACGAGTTTTATTGCAAGTATTTTGGATATCAAACAGGCAAATTCAAATTGCGATGATTTTTTAGTTTCTACCAAAGAAGGATTATTTGTTTTTCTTTTCATAAAAGGAGTATAAATCATTGTTGAAGTTAGACACAAGATCAATCCACCTGTTTTCAACAGTATGAAAGAAAATAAAGGTATAAAGACAAATATTAACAATCAATACGCTATAAAAATGTCAATGTTTCTAAGGATGTATGGTAGTATTATTCTATTTGTCATTTGGCTTTAACTATTATCTTTTTTCACCGTGGACAGTTTCCCTGTGAAAATTTGAGAAGTCTAACAATTGGTTTTACACAGAACTGGGGCAAAGAGTCTAAGAGAGGCTTCAAGTATTCCAAACTTTCAAGCCAGTGCGCCCACAGGTATAAACTACTCAGTACCAAAAATAAAGTGATAAGCTTCAATTTTTGCTATTCTGTACCAAAACTATAGTGATAAGCTTCAATTTTTGCCTTTCATAAGGATGCGATCTTATGAATTGCTATCTCAGACCGGTGTTCTTAAAGCCCTGCATTGTCCCATATAAATATGGTTTTAAAGTGCAGCGTCTAAATATAGGTTTGAAGTCCCACTAGACACACTTCCAGTGTGTTTTCATGTACAAACCCAACACATTTTAATCTTGGATGGAAAATCATTGAAGTGTTGGATGTATTCCTATCCACCATCATGGAACCGTATTTGCATTGGTTTGAACTAGTATATAATTAAGAGATCATTACAGTTATCTTTAAGCCTATTCAAGTTACAGTGGTCTCTCCGATCTATCAAAGTATATCTACTTTTATAGAAGATTGTCTCTACAATATATCTTGAATTTCTCTAATGTTTAGAAAAGTATTTTTTGGGGTGCCAATCCAACTTTGTTTAACTCTATTTAAATTGGCATGACTGAAAATTTGCGTAATTGTAACTACAATATCATAATATGTCATTCAAAAAGTATTTATCTTTCAATAAATAAACTTTTGACATAGTTTTCATTGTATTGTTGTTTCAAGATACAAGATATATATAGAAGGCAAAGCATGGTCAGTGAGCCTCAAATATATTCTGGCATGTAACTCTCCAACTCTCCTAGTAAGACCAGAATTCTACGATTTCTTCCTGCGTGGTCTTGTTTCTAGACACCATTATTGGCCCATAAGACCAGATAAGAAGTGCAAAGATATTGAATTTGCTGTCGAGTGGGGAAACAACCACACAGAAGAGGTGGGTGTAATTCCTTAACATATTTGCTCTTGCATAGCTTTTTCTGCATATGAAAAACTTTCTTGCTTCTATAAAATTTATTACATATTTTTTCATGTATCATCCTAAGAACAGGTAATGTGGTGGTTTGAAATGTCAAACTGTTTCTTGTTTCTTAGTTTTACTGATTTTAGCAGAACTTTTGTCATTGTGTGTTCTGTGTAGGCCATGGCAATTGGTGAAGCAGGGAGTTATTTCATATTAAATGAGTTAACAATGAAGTATGTTTATGACTACATGTTCCATGCTTTAAGAGAGTACGCCAAACTATTAAAGTACAAGCCTACTGTCACCAAAAAGGTGCTTAAGTATTGTTCAGAGAGCATCTTATACTTTGCAAATGATGCAGAGAAAGTGTACATGGAGGAGTCAATGGTCACAAGTTCAAGTCCTTTGCCCCCATGCAAGTTGAGGAAGGTCAAATGAGACTCCAAATCTGTTGGAGAATTTTTGGAGAGGAATTCCAAGTCAACTAAGGATCAGAGAAAGCAAGATAAACGAAGAAAAGGATTACTAGAGTTACCATAGTCAAGACTCGAGAGAATAATGTTAAATGTACAAATCTTGTAATGCTTATCAATGATTTGATAATTTTGCAAGAATATTACAGGCTACCTAAAAATTTGATAAGGATTTCATTTTCGCTCTCTTGGTCTATTGACAATATGCATCAGAGGGGACCAAGCTCAAATGGTGAGGCTGAGTCATAAAGAGGGCAGAGCATATCCAGCATTCAGGAGGTGGATCCTTAACATGCTCCATCCATGTCACCATCCCCACAATCCCACATGCATTAGTCGCCCTTGGGTGTGAAAGTAGGTAAAGTTACATGACTGAATATGACATGACTGTCTTGTTTTAATTTGCAGGTTCTCTAGTAAATTGATTTTACTTACTATCTCACTTCTAATAAGACAATGAAGAAAACCAACAAAGGAAGTGCTGGCTTTAGGGTTTGGAAGGTAACAAAATTTAAAAACAGCAGATTTTGTGCTTTTGAGAAGAGAAAAGTGCAGGCCAGTGCTCTTTTTATGGATTTTTCTATTATCAACACTCTTCATTTTACACTCAAAGCTCAATTTCTTAATGTTTGTCCAAAAGCCTCCTTACCATTAAGCATTTCATCAATGTTGGCCACTTTTAGACCTTGCTGATCACACAATGTGATGATCAGATGGCTGCCCTTCCTGGAGACACTGTAATTTCCTTTAAGGGCTTCAAGTTGCTCAGGCCTTTGAGTGTCATCAAGGAGCAGAACTCTCTTACCCCTGAACAGTCTAATAGCAGAAATAGCCTCAATCAGTACGATCTACTTCGCCTCCAAATTGTGCGACGTCTTTGAGCATGTGGATCTGCAGCTTTACGAGGCCATTAGCCTTTTGACATCATTTTCCCACACTGGAAACAAAATAAAACCAACCCATCTTGCCATGTGGTTTCAGTTTTAAACATATCCACCCATACAATGTGTTATACACTGTCAAAATCTTATTCTAGCGACCCACTATGTTTAGTTATCTCCTGGCATGCTCCACAGGCCACACCACATTAAAGAATCTGGGATATCCATATACACATTATGTCATTATCTGAAAGTAGGATTTTCACATCCACCAAAATTACTTTAATCCAAACAGCCTCCACGCAAAAACATACAAATAATATTAATGGATACTAATAATATTCTGAGTTATTTCACATGTTTATAAGACTTTATGAATCTATTATGTTTTTTATGGTCCAATCAAGCTAAATATGGGTATATGATGATTGGCTGTCTCTGCAAATAGCACTCCATTTCCTACAGTTGTGCTGCTTGTTCTCTTTCAGATTCTTCTTGCCCATATGTGGCCTCTTTTCTATCTTCTGCATTTTTCTAGACTCTTTGTCAGCCAGAGTGTTTCCACTCAACATAAGTGTTTGGATGTTAATTTTCATATTTCTTTTTGATCATTTGTTAGCATTTGTTGGTGAATTTGTTTAAACGATAATTGAGTTCTCTATAAACTATCGTAATTTGCAACATCAGGTGGTATGGTAATCATATGAAACATGAAATTGTTTGGACTGATTTGAAATTGTTAGAACTGTCATTAGTAAAAATTGCATTAGCATGATGTTTGTTAGAATTGATGTTAAGGAAAATGCATCTTAGACACACCTTTGATGTGAAACTGTGGATTCAAAAGAGACTCATCAAAAAAAAAATTATTATTTTAACTACCAACAAAGGTAAATCCTAGAATTGAACTTAGACTTATCAGTAACTTTTTATTATTCTAACTAACAGCAATGATAAATGCTAGAAATGAAACTAATACTTATAATCTTCCACTATTATCTTGATCAATTTTAATAGAAATAATTGCAACCAAGATATATTGATTATATATAAAGGTGCTTCCCCATATTTTTCTTATCTAATGACCAGGGTGCATCTCCTATTTCTAATATCCAGAACTATTGTGATCTCTTACTTAAATACATGAGAGAAACGAAGTCTTGCCCATTTATAACAAAACGGACTCCAAACCTTTGAGCACAACCTATAACATAAAGACACGAGATATGATACACTGGTAGCTATACAAGGAAGAACAATAGAGCTTTTGCACATGACACTAGCAAGGGTATTAAGATCATAGTAGTATTACACTGAATGAGCCACAGCATTTGCCATGCCATTTCCTGAGTATTTTTTTTATATTAAAATAGTTCAAAACATATACATCATAACCACTGGTGTCCTACATTTTACATGTATTCTACTATCTACAGTATCAATTTTACATGTATATCAAAAAGGCCATAGCCTTGTGTCAGATCACTTGGTATTACATCATGAACAGAATATAAGGGGGATTAATACAACAAAATGCCTCTTGTGTCGGTATACATATAGCAAAAAGAACCACACTATTCACTGAGCTCCTACACCTTTCTCCCCAGTCCTAGGAGAAGGCTCATCTGGATCTTCAATCTTGAGTCTCTGCATATACTGTGCCAATGCCTCAATCTCCTTCGGATGTAGCATATCCATATGTTTCTTGAAGTACTGGACAGACTGGATATCTTCCTTGTAAATCTGAAGAGCACCTTCTCGGACCAGAATCATGAACCTGTCTTTAGAAATCTCCAAGACAGCAGAAACTTGTGACATAATGTAAAAATGAGTGAGTTTGCTGCTAAACTCAATAAGCCTCCTCCTCTTGTTTTGAAAAACCTCTCCATTTCTTTCTTTCCAGATAAACCACAAGACCTCACAAGAAAAGACAGACCAGAACCGGTTCATCCTAAGGTCAAAAGATTCTACAAAACCAGAAAGGATTTCACTCCAGGAAGGGCCAGGCCGATGGTTCCAGACAATAGAAGGGCCAAGGAAGATGGACCACACACCACAGGCAAATTCACGATCAAAAAACAGGTGTTCAAAGGACTCCTGGGCATTACACACACCATGCCTAATAAGCTTAAGACCCTCAGCAGATAAAAAGGAACCAACAGCTAATTTTTTCAAAAGAAAAAGCCATTTAAAACAAGACTTCTTAGGATCAATGGGAGAATGCCAAAAGAAATCAAAAACAAATTGCCACCTGAACTTAGGCCAATCAAGACCCCAACACTGATTAACTCTAGTGAAGATTGAGTAGTCATCCTTCAACATCATATAGATCTGCTTAGTAGAGATGTCCAGAAAAGAAGAACCATCCAGACATTTTAGTTGCTTCAAAAAGGATTCAATATCCAGAATCTTACCAGGGAAGAAACAACCTATAGCCTTACCCATAAGAGAATATGTTTTCTTTTGTGAGGGAGGAATCCCATATTTAGAGTTGATCTCAGCCCAAGAGCCAAGTCGGTTGTCAACCAAAACATTGCTAATAAGAGAAATTACCTTTGTCATTCCAGATCTTAGCAGAGCAGCTTTGAGTCAAAGCAAGAGGTTTATTATTCAAGTTCACACCCCCCACCAGATAGATCTATCCACCACAGCATATGAAGGAGAGATGCCTATAGCATCCTTAGAAGGGAGTAACCTCCTTACCTGTGACCATGCCTTCCATAATGAAGCAAATACATTAGAACCAAACACCTTCATGTTATAATCCCCCAATACAATATCACATAAAGGGATATTCCTCCACTTTTTGCCTTTTTCAATAACCGACCTTTCAATATTATTCCTGATCAGCACCTTCCAAGGTTCATTACCATACAAAGCTTTGACAATCCATTTGGAAGCTAAGGCAGTGCCATGGGCCCTGATATCCTTGATACCCAATCCACCCATAATCCTTCGTTTGCAACACCAATTCCAGTTCACACAGTGTCTCTTATTATGACCCATCCCATCAGACAATAAAAAGTCCCTCATAATCTTCTCAAGCTTATTGGTTTGGTAGTTAGCAAACACCCATGCAGAGGCACAATAAATATGATGGGAGGAAAGAACCTTCTCGAACAATCTGCACTCTTTCGGCCAAGGAGAGAAGGTGAGTCTGCCATTTTAAATGTTTCCTCTCAATTTTTGAGTATATCCAATGCCACATATCTTGAGTAGAGGGGTTAATTGCAAAGGGAATACCAAGATACCTTACAATAGAATTCGGACCAGCCCACTGCCAACCTTTGCAGGGGATCCAACTTGGAGGAACATCAGACCACCCAAGCACTGTAGATTTGTGAGGAGCTACCTTTGCTCCAGAGGCCAAACAAAAAAATTGTAATCTATTCATAGCATTATCAAAGTTTTCCTCATTCAAAGCCAAAAATAAAGCAGTATCATCAGCAAATTGGGCATTGATCAGATCATCAGCATTAGGAAGAGTAAGTCCTTTGATAGAGGGCCCAAGTTCAGGAGCCCTCAGGATGTAGTAAAGAGAATCAACAACAATGACAAACAAGGTCGGTGCAATGGGGCAACCTTGCCTAATAGACCTCCTTAGAGGGATAGGTTCAGAGAGTTCACCATTAACCTCAACAACTGTGGAGGAATCCTTAAAAAGAATATCTATCCATCTACAGAAGTAGGAAGGAAAACTAAAAGCTTGCAACATTCCTCTAATGAAGGGCCACTCAATTTTGTCATATGCTTTCTCGAAGTCCAAAAGAATCATTGCAACATTCTGGTTTTCCAATGCGTTGCCTCCCAACTAGTAACCAAGTTTTCCATAATATATCTACCTTTAATGAATCCAGTCTGTGTGGCAGAGATGAAGTTATCCAGTAACCCAGCAATCCTCCTTGCTAGTACTTTTGCAACAATTTTGTATGAAATATTCAGTAAGGTAATAGGTCTCCAGTTTTTAACCAGAGTCTTATCCCCACCTTTAGGTAGCAGCTTGATGACACCTTTATTGATGTTTTCTCCAAGGGATCCCTGATTAAATACATCTTCATACAATGCAAATAGTTCCAATCTTATCCATTCCGAGTGCTTCTTATAGAATTCAGCAGGTAACCCATCTACCCCTGGGGACTTACCATGGCCAATGAACTGATAGCACTTTTAATCTCCTCCAGAGAGATCTTATGACTCAGAGCCTTAGCCTCCTCACGGGAAATTTTCTTAGGGATTAACAACAAGCATTTCTCGAGGGCCTCCTGATTTATATCACCATGTTCAGAAGAAAAGAGGCCACTATAAAAACTGAAGAAAGCCTCCTTGACAGACACCGGATCATTAGTGATAGAATTGTTGACTTGAATGTCTTCAATAAGTTCCCTCTTATTCTTTGTTCTAATAAGATTGAAGAAGTAGTTGGTTCCCTTGTCACCACTTCTAATCCAGTTCATTTTAGCTCTAACCTTTTGCCCTTGAATCTTGAAGTGTTGCAATTTCCTTAGGAGATTCTTGACCGAGGATAATTCTCCCTCAAGTGTCAGGTCATTCCCCTTACTCTGAAGTTCCTTTTCAATCTCATTGAGCCTAGACTGAAGAAAAGATTCCTCTTTAGACCTGTCCATAGCATATTTCTTGCCAATGATCTGAAACATTTTCCTCCAAGTAACAGTAAGAGCCTCCCATTGTTCCCTAGGTCTGAGGTCGAGAGAACATAGCTTGGTCAAATGGGAGACCATCTTAATAGCCTCAACAGTGTCCTCATCATTAAGCAACAAGACATTAAGTTTCAAACCATTTTCCCTTTTATGCCGGATCACAAAGGAAGGATCAAGGTCCATGTTAACATTGACAGAGATAGGAGAATGATCTAAGATACTAGCAGGAGAAACACAAGATACTAGCAAGAGAAACACATGTAGGGGCCTGCCCCCCCTGAGAGAGGAAAGAAAAAAAAGAAGCATTTGCATAGCATCTATCCAGTCTACAGTACATTCTCTGCTTACCACTTTGATTATTGCACCATGTGAACCAAATACCAGAAAAGGAGCCCTTTTTCTTCTCCAGAGGATCTACCAAATTAAATCTCCTTTTGAATTTAGCCCAGAAAAAATGTTCATTGCCCTTCCAACAATGCTTATTGCCACCACTTTTGTCCTCACCATGTTCTATCATGTTAAAATCACCCACAAAATTCCAATGGGCATTCGGCAGACCGGTTGTCAACCAATCCCAAAGCCTAGCTCTATCTTTGTAGTCATTGGCAACATAAATGTTGCAAATACCAAAAACACAATCTTTCTCTTTAAAAGTGACCCACAAGGCTCTTTGGCAGGGGGAGACACCATTAGCAATGATCTTATCTGCCCACTTAGGGCCAACCAGAATGGTAGTACCACCTTTACCCCTATCAAGATTAGAGTGGAACCCTATGGCCTGAGCCCACAAGAATTTCAACATAGTATAAGCATGGAAACCTACCACTTTGATCTCTTGGAGGCAAATAATGTCTTTTTCCTTGATATTGTTACACCATTTCCTAACCATGTATTTTCTATCAGCTAACATTCCAACTATGTATGTGCATCATCATAAGAATTATTTGGTGGAGGGTTTTTTATTCTTGTACAGCCTATTAAAGCACTCAGGCACCTCATTGGCTTTTTTACTATTATCATTAGAGAGAGATTCCCTATCAGATGTTTTCCTTTTCTTTCTAACTTTTGTACTAACCACCCTCTATAAACTGCTCAGCATTACTGATAGCCATATTATCTGCACCAAAGGGCACAATTTGTTTATCAGGAGAAACATCCACCATGGAGTTCATGATACCAAGTAAGGAGTTGCTCATCTTCAACTCAGATGGGACTTGTAGGGCATTCCTTAAGAAACCAGCCTTCTCCTTAATACTTGCAAGGGCAAGCTGTTGAGCATTCAATCTGGAGTGAGGGGAGGGATTCAAAACCTTCACTTGATCACAATTAGAAGGATTAGCCTGTACTAGGTGACACCTGACAAGGATGTTGGAGGGATCATTCATGACAGAGGCTTGGACAACCTCATACTCATCCTCAAACAGAGGATTGGAGAGACTAACAAATTTATTGCCATTACTATCACCAGTCGGGCAATCAAGGCCAGAATTAACCTTCTCCTTGCCACTGTCAAATGGGATATCCACTGGTAAAGAATTGCCTTCCTTAGTTGAATAAACAGAGTTTTGCATTTTACTAATATCACTTCTCAAATTGCTTTTATCAGCAATATTAAAGTTAGCATTGTGAGAGTTTTTCAAAGAAGGGCAATCCTTTCTCATATGCCCATTAACTTTACAGAAGAAACAGGCCCCCAAATTGCCCAGCATGGACAATTCCCAAGCAAAGCTTTCTCCTTCAAGATCAAGAGAGATAACGTCAGGAAACATGTTGTGACGTATTCACACATCACCCCATTGCAAATGGGGACCCCTACTTTTTGCTTTCTAGGGTTGGTTTTCTTGGCGTAGTCTTTTAGGTTCTTGGCTATTGATCTTTGCAATAAAATTGCCAGAGAGCTTATTTGAATAGGATGCTCTAATTAGGTTTAGGTCTCTTTGAAAGCCCTCTTTAGATCTGGCCTTGGCCTAGTTTTGGGGTTAAGTCTTGATTAGGATGATGAAGTAAAGATCAAGTGCAATCATGAAGGAGAGAATGGAGGGAGTTAAATATTTCTTCACTTAGTTTGATGAAGTCCTTTTACTTCTAGGCTTTGATTGGCATGGAACTGACCTATTTGCCCTTAGAAAATGCCTAATGATCAAGTCTAGACTTGAAAGTTTGACAAGATGAAGAGAAATTTGAGCTAGAAGGCCAAATTCGCTCTTGACCCTTCCAAAGGTTCAGGAGCAAATTCCTCCTAAACTCCCTTTGCCCTCCTAATTTGGATGAAATCCCACTCTAAAATGATTAATTGAGAGAGATTGGCACGAATTCACCCTTGGGGATGCCTTTGGACAAACTTTGACTTGGTAATTTGGAGAGAAAGTCAAGAATTTGAGCATTATGGCAAAATTCACTCCTAACCCTTCCAAAGGGACATGAGCGAATTTCCTTAGACTCTTCTCTTACCCCCAGTTTGGATCATGAACCTTCTTCCCATGGTTTGAGTGAGAGAGAAAATGACCTATCCATACCTTTGAGGGTGAGTTGACAGGAAGTTGACCTAGGAAATGTGAAGAATTTGAGCCCTAGAGCTAAATTCGCTCCTGAGTCCAAAGCGAATTTCCTTAGATCTCCTCCCTTGGTCTTAGCTTAGACCATTACCCTTGCTTCTCAGCCTAATCGAAGGAGTGACCTATCTATGCCTTGAGCAAATTCAAACAAGATTGGATGATGAAAATGTTAGGAATTTGACCAAGATGGCCAAATTCGCTCCTAACCCTTCCAAAGGGACAGGAGAGAATTTCCTTAAATCTTCCTTTTTGCTCCTTGTTTGGGCCAAAATCTTTGTTCCTATGGCGTGGTTGAGAGAGGATTGATGTATACATGCCTTTGAAGAGAATTGCAACAAAGTGAAGTGATGAAAATGTCAGGAATTTGAACATAAATGCCAAATTCGCTCCTGACCCTTCCAAAGGGTCCAGAGCGAATTTCATTAGAAGGTCATGTACCTCTCTAAGGTACACAAGCAAATTTGTAAAACTTGATGTTTGACCTTAGCTTTTGAGCAAGAAAACCCCTTAGAGTGATTTCCTAGCATGAGCTAAAGCCAGGACAATGTGGATTAAGGTGAAAGAATGAGTATTTGAGTGACATCCAAGCCTAATGCCTCAATTTCGCTCTTGACCCTTCCAAGGGTACAGGAGCGAAATCCTTAAGGGGACCTTCTATCTCACCTAAGACATTGAATCGATCTCATTTTGAGCCAAATAGAGGACAAATTGACTTGGTTATGGTGGGAAAAGGATTCAAAAGTCAAGTCTAAGATGAAGCTAAGTGAAAAGGAGTGTGAATTGAGCTTAAAGGAGCAAATTCACTCCTGACCCTTCCAAAGGGTCCAGAGCGAAATTCTTAGAGGGTCATGTACCTTCCAAAGGTACCAAGGCGAAATTCTTGAAAAAGCTAATTCTTCACCTCAAACAATTGAATGGATCCCGCTTTGAGTAGATTTGAAGGCAAATTAACATGATCTTGATGTGAGAAGGATTCAAAGGTCAAGTCTAAGACAAGATCATGAGAAATGTGAGGTAAATTGAGTAAAATGCCAAATTCGCGCCTGACCCTTCTAAAGGGTCCAGAGCGAATTTTCTTTGAGGTCATGTACCTTCCAAAGGTACCCAAGCGAAATCTCTTCTAGGCCTTCCTGAGGATCAAAATGATGATATCTTCATATGAAAGAATTGGAATCTAAGGCTAAAATGATAAAAAGAAGGCAATAAGTGAATTTAACTAGTAAAGAAGCTAATTCGCGCATGTACCTCTCAAAGGGTCCAGAGCGAAAATTCCATTTTAGGGTTTGTCCTTGGAAAGGGTCTAGAGCGAAAATTCCATTTTATGGCTTGTCCTTGGAAAGGGTCCAAAGCGAAATTTTCATTATAGGTCCTGCCCTTGGAAAGGGTCCAGAGCAAAAATTTCATTATAGGTCCTGCCCTTGGAAAGGGTCCAGAGCGAAAATTTCAATATAGGTCTTGTCCTTCCAAAGGGTCCAAAGCGAATTTTCATTATAGGTCCTGTCCTTCCAAGGGTACAGGAGCGAAATTCCTTAGGAGAGAGGGTTTAGCTAATGAAATTGTGTTGAAGGTCTTCTTAAAGGTGATTCTAGTGTTCAAGCAATCCTAAGAACTATGAATTTGAGAGTGCTTTCATTTGAAAAGTGAGAAAACTTGAGACAACTCCTAATTCGCTCATGTACCTTCCAAAGGGTCCAGAGGGAAATTGATCATAGTGCCTTCTTGTTGATGGTTTGAAGTAAGAAATACCATGTTAGGATGAATATATCATATGTCCTTGACACCACCTTTTGTTTGTTTTGCAGATCTACAAGACCAAGTTGGAAGAAGATTAGGCAAGGACAGGGGCGACCTCTTCAAGCTTCATCATCATCAAAGACACTTAAATGCATGGAAGGAGACCCAAGGTGCTGCTAGGGTGAAAGGGCTTCGAATGATCAACAATTACAAGCAATAGAGCAAGATATTCTCAAGGACCTCATTCTATCACATGGAGAAATCACAAGATGTCAGAGGTGAAGGAGTGACTTGACCATGACTTCCTATCACCACTACGTGAAATCAAGAGGAGGCCTCATCAAGCACAAGAGAGTCAAGGAAAGGTACGTCATTCATCAAGTACATCAAGGACAAAGGAGGATCAACCAAGGTCAGTGCAAGGGTATGTTGAAGAAGCAGATAGTTTCAAAAGAGTTAATCAAAGTTAGCTTCTCATCATCATCACATTGAATATCACGAGATACAACGTTCCTTGACCAAGCACAAATGCAAGACAAGGTAGCATCCCAGTCATTGTTCCTCCAATCAGAAGGGTCCACATCAGCATGTCCAGATTCAGTGAATCACGCTTATGCACGAAGGCACAGACTCCAATGTACCTACCCCTGTTTCCTATTGGTTCTCATGCATAGAATGTTATTTTCTCATTGGCTAAAGGAGTTTGTTGTAACAAACGCTAATTAGGGTTTTCATCTTGAAATCCTAGCCATTGATTGTAAATCAATCAGAGCCATTGAAATGTAAAGATCTCTCTATATAAAGCTCTGGCTCTTCATTTGTAAAGTTTAATAGTGAGAGAATAGCTAATAGTCAAGAGTTAGTAGCTGGAATAGTAGAATAACAATTAGAGTAGAGTAGGAAGAGAAGGCAAGAGATTGTTGCCTAAAATTGTAAATAAACTTCATTTTTCATTGAAGTTATGGTGAAATGTGTCGTTTCTTGCAATACGCATGGTTTCTTGTTAAATCTTCATATTACATGGTAGATAATTAAATTGAATGGAGAAAATTGTTGAATGCACTCGTGTGGAATCCACCTAGTCCATACCACTAGCCTCTTACTGATTGTAAGTGTGCCCTCCATGGTCAACTGGCATTAAAGAGCTTAATTTCAAATTGTTATACATCCATTGTTCATGCATTAACTTGGATGGTGATCAGAGTTTGATGGTGATGGTTTGAACATCTTCAAAATTCCCTTAGAAGATTGCACTGAGCTGGTGTCGAATTGTTCAGTTTGATAGTGAGACCTAGCCCAGTAGGACTCCACCTAGTCATCCATCTATCTTCTTGCATTCTAGGTCTTAGAGTAGACTTCCTGAACCCTCAATCTTTTGCTCTTTTTTATCTCCCGACTAGTAGATAGGACTCAAGTTCCAGAATATCAAAGCCTTCAGGCAATCAAATATAAGTCCCTTTGTGAATCCAACATAATCACATCAGACCAAATTGAGCTTATCCACACGTAGAGACCCTACATACCAGAACCTTGGAGTTATTTCGATTGATCCTTAGGCAAATCTTCAGCATTCGGATAACTTTGTTCAAGAGAGGATAAGATACCTTGGTATTTTATTCTGTGTTCGCGTGTGCATAAAAAACACATCAACAAAACACAACCTCGAGAGCAAGTGCAACAAGAGCCCTAGCATTCAAGTGAGGGAGAGTGGTTCTCGAATCCTCAACTTGCAAAACCGAGCCCAACGGTTTCAAAATTTGAGGAATGAAAGGCCAAAATTCGGGTTGGAGGTTCTTAATTTCAACCCAGTTAGGGGAGGAGCGAGCAATAACCTGCTCGACATTTTCTTTGGGAGACCAAGGAAATGTCCTAAACAAGGAGCTCCCAACATTCCAAAAATTCTTCTTCAAGGCCCTATCTTGCATATTATGGGATTTCAAAAAAATTACAAATAAACCCGTCTAAATCATTCTGCAAAAATTAACAAGAATGCCTAATTTCTTGCCCCAAACATTAGCAATCCAGTCATCAAAAAATTTCCGCGAAGGCAAAGATTCTCTATCCATGCAAACAAAAAAAATTGCAATACTTCTTAAGTGCGACTACTCGGCCCTAATGGCTTTAATCATATCTTCATTTGGCGACAAGGAAAGAGTCTTCAACCCAAAAGGACAAGACTTACCATTTCCTCCCCCTTCGAGGTCGTCGGCCGCGCTGCCATCACCAGGTCCGAGTCTATCTCCATCGGTTGCGGATCCTCCTGAACCGTTCTCTGTGTCCATGTGCTCGGGCCTGCAAAAAGATCCATCGAAACTAGCAGAAGGAGGGCAAACTATGGTCGATTGCTCCGAGACCACTGCTTTGTAAGATAACTTTTCATGCTTTCCCTTCTGTGAATTAACAGCCTCATCCTCCAAACCCCCACTATTATTAATGATGGGCTCCTCATCATTCTTGCAAATGGGATCACCATTATTCAGACTACCCATCCGTCTTCGCACGAGTGGCCTTAGGGAAGGGGCATGATCGTTACCTAAGCCCAGGGGCAATCTGTTAAGAAAAAAAAGAAAATGCAGAGGGAAAAAATATCAAAGAAACAATGCAGTGAAGAGACTGAAACACAAGGCAACCACAAACGAGTCATTCAAACACCAAGGCGACACGGGGAAAACATTAAGGACACATAAGATTGACGTGGGACACCAAGGGGATCGCACGAGCGCCAGCAAGCCAGGTTCGAAATCCAAGGAGGGTGAAAAGACAGCCTTCCTGGATTTGTACCAGTTGTAGAGCGTTCCCTCATTTCCTGAGTATTTCAAAAAGTATATCTATATCTATATATTTTATTGGCCTATTTTTACATTTTAAAAGACAAAAATATACAGAGCAAAGGAGACTGAACATTTTTGGTATAGGGTAATGGTACATTAAATTTTCTATAACTTCAAATAGATTTCTTCTAGAAGTTAAATTTTAAACCATGATGAGAATTTTCTTGTAATTTTTGCTCTACGTGAATTTAGGTTAAAAAACACAGGGCTATAAACCACAGCATTTGCCATGCCATTTCCTGAGTATTTTAAAAAGTATATCTATATCTATATATTTTGATGGCCTATTTTTACATTATAAAAGACAAAAATATACAAAACAAAGGAGATGGAACATTTTTGGTTTAGGGTTAGAGAAGGGTACATTTAATTTTCTATAACTTTTACTTTGAATAGATTTCTTCTAGAAGTCAAATTTTAAACCATGATAAGGATTTTCTTTCTTAAAGTCCTATGCATTTTTTATCCATATGCACTATATTTAACATGAACTAACAAAATTAGTTTTTTCTCTGTTTTTATAACTAGTACATTAATTTTTTTTAGATCCCGAGTTTTAGTCGAGTTATTTTCCATTTTAAACCAAGGTAAATGAATTCCATTTATAGTTCTACAATAGTGTATCTATGCCATGTAAATAGAATGCTACCATGAAATTTTAGATAGTGGGAGAAATGTCTTGGTCCCTCCACTGCTATTTCAGAAACCACACGTACATGGCATAAACCATAGTAGCAAAAATCTTTCTAATGAGAATATTAACAAACCAAAAGATAAAGATTTTTCAATTTGATGGGAAACCAAAAATACAGAAAAAAATTAGAAAAGAGAAAAAATCTATCTTCCATTGTGTTTCAGGATTCAGGACAGCAGAAAACATGGACACCCATTTTGGGGACATCTAGGGATGAGAAGCCTTTTGGGGTGGTGGCAGTGGGCAACACCTAAAAAATGGGGGACAACGATTTTGAGAGGGTCCAACTCTTATACAAAGACCAGAACAGATATAACAATGAAGCTCAGTGCCCAACAAAGAGACAGAAACGAGGATTAAAAAGCACTAAGGCTGTAAAATAACAGCAATACCTACAGGATCTCCCAAAAGGCACTAAAAACAACTAGCAATCATTGAAAAACAACTAAATCAAGTTGGCTCGAAGCCATAGCATTCCAAAGATCTTTGAATACCAACAGCTCTAACCTCAGAATTATTAACGCAAATTTCCTTAATAGTTGCAATCTCTTTTTTGATTGCTAATCCTGAATCAAAAGAATTCATAGGACTTCTTTTGAACCTCTCATCCAAACACTTCTTCCTTTTATCCTTAATAGTGGTAAGTAGGGAAATACATAGCACCAACCAGGCCCTCATTAACAAATTTTAGCTCTCCACTAGCCTCCTCCAACCCCCTCCCATCAAAGCTAAGGGGCACTGAAAAAGGAACATTATTTTCCCTAGAGATAATTCAATCCATAGAACAGCCACCAACCTCATCACCGCTCACCAAGGGCAACTCTTCCAAGAGTTTTGCTTCCTCCTATTGTTCAGGCGTACAACAGCAGAGTGGCCAACCTTTTGGCATTTTTGGCATATAACAATTGAATCCCGATAAACAATTTGTTGCACCCGATCACCAAATTTAGAGGGCAATATAATAGCATAAGGAAATACCCTATCCACAGCTGCATTTATACAAAATTGGGCAAACAAAAAGCATTTCTTAGTTTTGATCACCACATCAATAACTACGAGTTTCCCAATTGGGTTAGCCCCCTTCAATATTTCATCTTCTAAATATTACAATGGCAAGCTTGAAACTTGAAAACCTAACTCCTATGGGGATCTTGTTGAAGGCAGCCATAAAGAACTATTTTCACATAACCACAAAAGAGAAAATCATGCAAACAAGTATTCAAAATTCATATGCAAAAGAATAGACAAACGTATCATTTTGATTATACAAGATATACCTTGGAAAAACCCTCGAGAGGGAAAAACCCAGCCTCCAAAAGCATCCACACTCAATATATTATCTCATGAACAAATATTAACAATACATATGCAGTCTCGATGAATACCTTTGAAGCATCAAGCTCTCTACATGCACTACATGTGAACATGCAAATCAGAATGATGTAACCATACATCTCAATCCATGCTTCTTCTCCTCGCATGTTCAACCTACAAGAAATGCTCAAACTAGCCAGCCCCAACAACTACTCATGTGCTTGCTTTTATAGAAATAAACTTACATAAAACCACCAAGTGGTATTACATAAACCATGTGACTAATAACATGAGCTCATAAAACCATTTCCTCTCTTGTTTACTTTTTGCAAGTAAGTTTTCTCAATATCAAATATTTTCCCAATGTGCAAACTCACATTAAATATTTATCCCAATGTTACATACAACACATAAAGTGGCCCCATGAATGTATAACCCACATGATGTATGCATCCCTTGATCCCTTAGGTACACCACAAATAATATTAATTTTACATTTTAACATTATGCAAAGTGAATAACACGCCTTTTCCAACATTCTCCCACTTGTATACATTGCGTGAGGGGTAAAAATTAAACTCAAACATCAAAGGACCAATCCAAATAGCCAACATTTACCATCAAGAAATCAAAGTGTTCCATGTGCTCCATCAAGATGCATGCAACAATAATCAAGGTGACCAACATCTCGAACATGGATCCTCTCATCCTCCATCGTGTCGATGCACAAAAAGTAAGATCCCATCCAAGAGATGTCACACTAATTGTCAATAGAAGCATAAGTCCTAATCACAACTAGTTGCTAACACATCCAACTATCCACACCTCAAAAACAAGGTATACACATCATAACAAGTAAACCTCATGTCATCAACATATCCAATCCATAAAATGCAATCACAAGTTCCATGTATAAAACTTGTCCATGAAGAACAATCACATCTAAGGACTCCCATTGCATTGGTAATCTCAAATCTGAAAATGATCAATGCATCCAAAGATCCACCAATAGCGTCACATACAAGGTGTAACCAATATCATGTAGTACAAAAAAATATCTACAAAGATACACAAAACCTACAATCTGTTGCAATAACTCCTCATAACTCTACCAAGTTCCCCACAATCAAAAAAAGAAAGAGATCAAGAAGCCTCCTATTATCATAGAAGAATAATGAAGAACAATAACAACATGTGACAACAAACATAGTGATCACCATAACTCCACACAAACCTCAAATCCAATTTCATATGAATACAAACATCCAAGAAGAAGAAGAAGACCAAAGAGGGAATCCACAAATCAAAACATGTAGCATTTCCTACACACAGCTCTAAATGCTCAAGTTGTGATTAGTATGATCTCCTTCATAAAACCCCAAAGAGAAAAATTTTATCCACATCTAACCATTACCAATATGTAAGCCTCTCAAACCAAAGGAAGATCAAACCAAATAATCCATTCACAAACCAAGAGAATAAGCCCAAAACATCCTCTACACTCCTCAAATAAGATCAAAACGCATTTCCATGAGAAGACAAATGAACAAACGACCCATGCCAAACAATCCTCAAATAAGCCTTCTAGAACTAACGTCGTAGTTCAAGATTCATTCTCATGAGAAAACAAAGCACAAAAACAAAATGCATTTAAAAACAAAGTGAGCAATACCATTCAAATGATTCACTACCAAGATGACCAAGAGTAGGGAATTAGAATGCTCCTCCAAGATAAGCAAGTCATCATGACTTACTCTAGAAACAATCTCTCTATAGGTCCATGTTAAACTCATGTCTAAGACAAGTGTAGACTCTTCGATCTTCCTATTGAAACTTTGTTGCAAATATGAGTTTGTGTTGCCATAGATGTCAAACTTGTTTTGTTGTCATTGATGTCAAACTTGTTGTCATTGGTGTCAACCAAGGTCCGAAAGTATGTGATCAGTGGTACTATATCAAGAGTCTGCTCATGTGTTCACATGGATGTATGGAGATTGATGATGATGATTGAAGATGCTATATCCCGTTGACTCATGGCTATTTCGAAGCATTGAAGATGTATTCAGATGTCCGTAGCAGATTTTCACTAAGTGTGACTATTCTAATGAATAGTCTGTCAGATAGGGTTCAGTATTCTAGTCCGCATTGTGCTGCATTGATTCATCTTTGATTGTGGTTGCAATATGATGTTGGTGGATGCAAAAGAATGTTATATCTAAGTTTTCGTGTTCCTATTAGTACTATAGTTGATTTGGTGTCAATCTAAGTGTTAATCATGCAGTGATAGTGTACCTGGTTGTAGGAATGCTTTGCATTCATCCGCCTTCTAATGTTTCTGATGTTGTGGTTCTCTGATATGGTATTCTTAGTGTCAGGTGATGCTATGTTGTGCATCTGCCGGTGTTGTGGAGGTCCACATAGCATTTTGAGTATGTTTGACTCTGTTGCATTATCAATTCTATCTTTCGGAGCCAACTTGAGTGTTTTTGGTTCATGCAATAGCATGCGGAGTTGAAGGCGATGATTTGAGAGTAATTGGAAGATATCCCGACATGGTGTGATGCTTCACACGTCTTGTTTCCCTTCCGCATTGCTTTGGGGAAAGTATTTGGGGCTGACTGTTTATACTCTACACGTTACATCTAATTTGGCCGACCTATTTGATGGATCTTCTTTGTGCGGATGATATATAAAGGATGAGATCTTTTGGAGGATTGTAAGAGTTAAATAAGAAGTTGTGAATGGTGTGTGATGTAAGTGTGAAGGTGCACAATTACAGATGAGCAATGATGAAGTCAATCTCAGATGTTTAGAATAGTGAACTATAATCACCATTTCAGAGGATGCGCTTCTACTCAATTCGGCAACAATAATTCTTTGTAACCAAACCTATTGTATCTTGCCCTGAAGAAGTGATCTTCAATGTTTGCAAATCCATTGTATCTTGCCCTAAGGTTGTGCGCCTTAGCCTGCAAGTCCAAATTAGGAGCAGTGAGCTTCCTTAACCTAAAGCCTAAAACTTTGTAATCTGTTTTCATATAGTGAGATAGTTATCACCACAGTTTTTCCCACATTGAGTTTTCCATGTAAAATCTTGGTGTCCTTGTGTGATTGATCTTTTGTTTTCAATTGTTTACTTCTACACATATGATAATTGGAATAAATGATGGATGAATGGTTAAGTTACTTCTACACATATGATAATTGGAATAAATGATGAATGAATGGTTAAGTTGTAATATGTGCCAATTCACACCCCCCCCCCTCTCAGCATCTAGAAGTGTTCAACAAACTTAATCAAAGAGTAACCATCTCAACACGTGGTCTCCAAAAATAAAAGATCTAGCCATAGCCAAATTTGAAATAGTTGTACAATTGATCATCTCATACCAACTAAACTCCTATGCAACACTAGAAAAACTAAAATCTCACAACCAAAATGATCATACCACTCATCAATCAAATCACTGACAAAGCTCCAATCTCAAGAATCAAGAACTTTCCATCACATCATGATCTACGTCTCAAAAGAAAGATCATGTGTCCTAAGTGAACATATTTGCTCCTATGAGCACTTATATCATGCCAACAATCTCACTAGTTATTGAGAGTACCTCATGGCACAATAACATACCATCCTATAAACAAGGATAACCTGTCAAATAGACAAATCATAAAAAATCAAAGACTTCAAGAGTTCTTCATATTATCTAAATGTCAACATCTCCAAATCACATGAAAATAACCATCTCCTGTCAATAGAACCAAAGATGTCAATAAACTCTTGTTGTATATGAGAAATATGATCCAAGAGCCCCTCCATGATAACAAGCACTGTAGATGGTCATCCATCATCAAATGATGAATCCACATCATTGCCAAAGCTCCCATTGAAGTGTGATACCAAACTCTTCATGGCACCATGATAAACATCTCCTAATTGAAGATCAACCAGAGCCCCAACACAATCAAAGAACACAACATCAAGATCTCCCAAAGGGTAAAGTAAAACCATGATCTCCAAATCAAGAAGATATAACACCGCCAAACTATCACTGTCAAAAGATCCCGCTAAATCATGTAAGCAAACCATCTATGACATCATGATATCCATCTCCTAAATGAATACCATCAATGTGCCTCACACAATCAAAGAACTCAACTGCAACAACACAAGCTTCAAAAGTGCAAAGTAAAACCATGATTTCCAAACCAAGAAGATAAACCACCACACAATCAAGAATTGATCCAACGCCACCAAGAATGCACCTGCATAAAAAATGATGTTAGGTTAAAGTCCCAAAGGTATAAGGAACCTCCATGACACCACGATCACCATCAAATGTACCAACATCAAACTCCCACCTAGTCTCACATGATTGCATCATATAGTCATCAAGTATAGGCCCCACAACATTTTTCTACTAAGCAACACCATCTCTCTATCTCATAATGGTAATAAAACCAATTAAACATTTGACCAAATCAAGCCACTAATTGAAATCTGCATCCACACTAAAATATCTATGGGTATAAACCAAAAAAGCAAGAGTCGGGAAAAAAAACCGATTATACCCGATTAATCGGGAATTGGCACCCACGCTAATTAATTCCCCCAAAAAAATTGCGCTTTCCTGGTCGACGTTTTTCAACGAGTTTTTCACTGAAAAAGTCTCGTTTAAAACGCGATTTAGTCGGAAAAAAATCGCTAAAACCCAACGATATGGCACAAAAAGCAGGAAAAAAAAGTCGCAAAAATGAAAAAAAATGTCGTGAGAACTCCATAAATCCCGTCGCATGGCCAGGTATTTATGCTATGCGACAAGAACAGCCCACCATTAGCCAAGTATTAATGCTACGCCATCACCAACTGCAAATTTAATATCATTTTTTTTTTTTAAATTGCAAATGTTAGAATTTTTTTTTGGAAATTGCATATTATTGAGTTCTGTTATGAACATGTTTGTGATTTTTTTTTTTGTGAATTTCATGTTTATATAGTATATTCATATTAACAGTTAATATACAATATACTATGAATTTAGTTAATATACTGTTAATATACAATATTACAATATACTGTTAACTGTTAACTGTTAACTTACTGTTAATTTAGTGATTGTATATTAACAGTATATTAACTGTTAACATGTACTGTTATACAATATACTGTTAAGTTGTTAACAGTTAATATACAATATATATACTGTATTTACTGTTAATATTAAATATGTTAATATTACAGTAATACAGTATATTAACAGTATATACTATATATATTGTATATGGCATTTACAGTAATACAGTATATTAACAGTAATATTACTGTAATATTGTAAATATTATGTGTATTACTGTAAATTTAATTATTACCGTATTACTGTATTTTTGTAAATTTAATTATTAACAGTAATATCACTGTTTTTCTGTAAATTTAATTATTACTGTAAATTTACTGTTAATAATTATTAGCAATAGTATTACCGTATTACTGTAATTTACTGTAATTTAATTCACTGTATAACTGTAATTTAATTTACTGTTATTTAAATTTAAATTACAGAAAATTTAAATGTCATTCTCTCTGAAGTTATTAACATTTAATATTCAAAAAAATGAAAATTTAATATAAATGTGTTCAAGTGTCTATTTTATTTGCCTACAATATCTCTATGCTATGGAAATGCCCTAAAATATTAAAAAAAAGTAGTTTTTGATTGTTTTTCTGCAATTTTTTACCTTTTTTTGTAAATCTGATTTTTTGCCGATTTTTTCCCGATTTTTTGAAAAAATCCTATATTTTTGTTTTGCCGATTAAATCCCCAAACGATTATTGCTTCTTTGGTATAAACAACCCACGTTCAAGTTATATATGCAACTTGTAAATATAGATAGCCTACAACACTGCACAACCCATAGATCTTACAATGCAACATACAAATTCAACAATACATTGATAACCATGTCAAATAAGGATAATCAAAGATATTCATGTAAGTTTTTAATGACTCAAACAAGATCTACAATGAGGTTGAACCGAGAGTAGTAGTACTACTTATGATTACTTTTTCTTGTAAGAAAACATTAATTTGCCTAATAAACATATCTCTAAACAAACTTCACAAGATCTCAAAGCCTATTCCATTGTGCTCATCCCCTTGAGACAATAGATTGGAACCCTAAACCTATTGTACTATAGTAGAACAGGAGATAAGTATTGGTTAAGAAAACTGTTAAGTCTATTTCAATCTTATTGCTTCTATATTTCAATCTTGCTAATTTAATGTTTCTTGAATTTATAATAAGCATATATTTCTCAAGTAGAATTCAATATAAACAATGCATGTACATAGCCTACAAAGTATTATAATTAATCTATTAGATTATTTCTAGTGTAAAATTTTAAATCATTAAATAAATTAACCATTTAGGATTATTGCTTCTTTGTTTTTAAGTTTCAACTTCTAGTTTTTGTTTTGTTTGGATTCTGAAATGCATTGTTCAATGCTTGTTTTCCGAACTTGTTGCCTTAGAGATTACAATGATAACTAGTTTTGGCTCCATTGGCCAATCACACTTCAAAATTGACTCAAATTCACCTTTGTGTAGGCACATAGAAATGATAGAATAGATTCTAGGTGGTGAGATATATGTTTGGATACCTAGCGGGTGTGGTAAAAAATATACAAGCTCATACATATGATCGTTTGTGTGCCATTCCTAGCAAAGGAATCAACACTTGTCCAAGGAAAAATGTTGTACCTATACCAACTCATAAAATAACAAAATTTATCAAAGACCACAAGGAAGCAAATGCGACAATTGTCTTTAGAACAAGGCATCTTTAGAGAAGAGGAAGGGGTCACAAAGGCCCTCTACTTTCCCACCTCATAACATCATCTCTAATGTTGTGGTAGAGAGCCATTTGTTTTAAGTAAGAATGAAGGACTGCCCACTAAAGTAAAGAGAACAAAGGGAATATTAGAGAGGACATTTCAAATGATGCTAGAGATTACCGATCAAGATATTGCAAGATTCCTATACGCACATCTTCTGTCCTTCAATGTTGTTTAGCCACCATATTGGCAAGATATGTTGAGAAAAGTAAATAAGGCTCCAAAACAATACATATGCCTAGGCTATGGTATGGTGCACAACACCTTATTGTCAAAGGAGATAAAAAATATAAAAACTTCATGTCTCTCATTAAGCATTTGTGGAAACAAACAAGGTTATTTATCATTTTTATGGAAGGAAAGGATGCCTAAAATGAGCCATTGATTAATGAGATTGTAGTGCACCTCAAAGAGTCAGTGTTTTTTAAGCCATAGATTGTGAGGGTAAGTGAAGGATGAACAATTTATTGCTAACATCCTTATACAACGCATTCAAGAAGAGAATTCTCAAACTATTGTCTGAGTCAAAACAAACATCACAAAGAATTTTCACTTCAACTACTCAACAAGTCACATAACACAAAAGATTTTTCGCTAATTGACTTTTGATAGCTTTAACTCCTAAGTCTTAGGCTGATTTGTATTTGAGAGTTTCAATGCCAAACTTGTAGTGAGTACTCAAAAACAACTAACACTAAAATTCACCAAACATAATCTATACACTGATACACAATCTATACACAAATATTACATTGAAAAAGAACTATATTTGCTTCTTTTTAAACCCCATGCTCTCACATCTTCCTCACAAAGCATTTAAGCATTCTTGGGCAAATTGGTGTATAGAAAATTTGAGCAATTTCACATTCCCGAGTTTGTTTTTTTGCCCTTTTTTCAAGCATGTAAGTTTTGTCTAACATATTGATATTAAGTTTGAAACATAATTTATAATTTTCCATGTATTTTATTTGTTTTTCATTATTTCTTTGTTGATTTACAATTTTTTTGTGAACAAAATTGTTAGTTTTTCCTAATACATAAGGTTTATAGTTTAGGGAAAAAATTATTATTTTGATTAAATTATTTAATGTTATTTCTATTCAATTACATTTGAAATTCATTTTATGTGAATTTTATTTTATTTTTAGAATTCAAATCATTGTTTTCTAATGCTATTTTTTTCCTATTTGAACATGTTGCATGTTGACATATAATGGCATTTGATTAAGCATTAGACTCAACATCAATAAGTGGAAGCCATCCCACTAGGGCCCATGATACCACTTGGAAATATGCCGCAATTGGACTAATCCAAGCAAGTGATTTGCACCTTCTACAAGAAGCTTAATATAGACATCAATCGTCTCAAGTACTATATCACATACATTTGATTCCAAGCCATGTGAAAAACCCACAAAAGAGGCAAAACAAGAGATGCTAGCAGCCCTTGCATTACTAAATGAGAAGAAACTAGAGAGAGCGAGGGCACATGCAACCATAGTAACAACCATTAATCTCAACTTATTAGAGAAAATAGATGTAGATGTGATAGATATTGTGGGCTCCAGTTATGGTTGTAATGTCTCCTTTTTGCAATAACACTATTTTGTGTCAAAATACCTTGTTCCTAGGATCCTTCATCCTCTCTCAACTAGGAATTTTGTGTCTACACCCCTCTCTCTCTTTTGATGTCATTCTAGATTGCCCAAGTCTTTATGCATTTGAGTGAGTTACATATTATAGGTGCCTATTGGTTGAAATGTTGGACTTCCACATCTTGGAATATTTAATGCCCTTTCTTCACCTCCATCCTCTCCCTTGTTGGGGTGTCGAAGTTTCTCATCCCATCATCCTCTTCCTTCCCTTTTTGGCCAAGTTGTTTAAGTTTCCCATCCTTGGATCCCCTTTTCTTGTCACACCATCATTAGTGATCTTGTCTCATTGAAGTCACGCTTCGCTTCATCCACTTGCCATAAAGGTATGAGTTCTTCATCATCCCCGACCCCCGAAGTTCGAAACTCCCACCTCTTTGCACTATTCATCCCACCTACCACCTCAAATGCCAATGCGTTGCAATGTTTATTTGTGACATGTGACTCCATTTGAGGTTTCATTTTGCCAGCAACATTATTCAATTAGAGGACGTGGTCCTACGCATATGCCACCATAGCTATCGATAATACAAGTAGTTAGGGTTGCCTCGATTCTTCTCATCATTACTACAAGTGACTATTGCAAGTTCAAGTATCTTCTTCCATAACTCCCTCATACCTCTCTATGCACATGGACACATATTTTTGGAGCAATTCAAAGGAAAACGAAACTAGTTAGTATGGGTGGCTCCCCTATGTACTTTACTACCCAGCAATCTCCATCTCGGTTTTGGCCTAGTTCTTCTGCTTTGGGGCATTCATTTGCTTTCATTTGTGTGTGTCTTATTAGCCCCTGCCTTAATAGTTACTAATGCATTCAGTATGCAGAATCTTTTCATTTGTTTTAACTTTTCAACCAATCCAAACATTTACAATTGCTGGGCAGGCACGATTTTATAAATTCTAAAATTTATTGTATTTGAAAATTATCAAAGCATAAAAAATATCAGTAGGCAGAGGCAAAAGATCATTTTATTTTAAGATGCATAATTTTTTACCTTTTATAAGACATGTGGAAGATTATGTATCTCTTTAGGGACTCAGGGCAGTCTTTGGAAACTTTCTTCCAAATCAAGATCAGATGTGCTTGGTGTTATACATATATCAGAGAAGCGTGTATGTTTAGAGGTCGTCACTTGAGTGAGAGAAACAAGCAGATGCTTCTCCTAACATCAGAACTATCCCCTCTTTCTTCGTTCCAATCAATTCTTTTAATGTCTCGAAAAGTTCATTTGTTAGTTCTTTCTATACTAGAACTTGTCAAAGAAAGAGGTTTTTAGACAATGACGATAGGAAGCATAAAGCCTAAAATATATAGTGCAACATACACTTATATTACAAATTTCTTTCACATTTGATTTGATTTCAAATTTTGAAGTTTTGGTTGCTAAGCGTTTTTTAACGATGCATACTTTTGTTTTTGGTTTGTTTGGAGGGGCACTCTCTTAAATTATTATAATAGATATGATCTTCAATCTCATTCCCCTATATAATTATTTGTGGACCAAAAAACAACAATTTGATAAAAAACATACTGAAACATGAAAAAACCGAAACAGTGAGAGAAGTCTTATGTCAATATATGGGTTTTGATCCGAAGATGGATTTCGTTTTTGACAATTAAATTGACCTAACCGCTCAAAACTTCTATCGTAGTTAATCTGAAATCTTTGTCTTTCAAACCCTATCCTTCTGAAATGTTTTTTGTTATATGTTTACTAGGGATCTTTGCAGATTTATGGGGCCATACCTAACAACCCGTGCCATAACAATGACCAACACAGCTACTACTCCAATAGAAATAACAGTCATTAGACTCGAGCTCAGGCCGTCAAAAGAAAGACCTAATTACTCAAAATTACAGCAAATAGAAAAGAAATACTTACCAACAAAAGATGTATCGCCTGTGACAAAAATAGTTTTTGGCTCTCCGTCATAAAACCTGCCCAATAATTTCTGATTGTCTATTGCATTTTAGTGGTTAGATAATTCTGATCATTAAAACCTTAGGAACCGAATAAAGACTGACTTGACACCCAACTTCATCGGCATTACCTGCATTGCTGACATTTGAAACCTTGATTTGTAATGCGCCCTTCTGAGAAATGGCAGGTCCCAGAATTTGATTCAATTCTCTGGAGTAAATGGCTCCAAAATCGAAAGGTTTTGCGTCGGTACTCCCTTCCAATAAAAATATTCCTTTTGAGGGAAGACTATTCAGGACTAACTGTATGGTTTCGTAGGAAGAAAGCATTACTATATGAATTATCATGTGATTAATGTATTCCATTGAATTAGCATGTAGCATTTTCATTGACACTCAAATTATCATGTGATTATTGTTCATGTTGATAGAAATTTTCATGTGATTAATTAGATGAAAGAAATACAACTTATTTTCAACAATGCTATCTCTTATAATGGCATACTGGTGTTCATCATTGTTGAGTTCATTGTATAGGGAAGCTTAAGTTGTAATTGTCATCACCATGCACAAATAGCATATATTTGCTATTTAACAATGAGCTTCAAAATAAATTGGTTTTCACATTTTATCGAGGTTTTAATGTTGGGTTTCTACGAGTGTGAAATTCTAAATATGTTGAAGCATTTTGAACAAAGTATCGTTAAGACATTTTCAACACTATCATCTATTAACCGTGACCATTACATTCATCATTTTTAGTCAAGCATTGTAGATGTCATCACACAAGCGGAATATATTCACACTTCAATAATGAACTTGAAATAAATTTGTTTTCACTTTTAAGCAAGGTTTAATGTTGATTTGTTGTAAGTGATGCTTATAGCATTTTTCATTGACCATTTGTTGAATCGCACACAGTGATGACCATTGCATTCATTATCCAATGTTTACGCTAGCCCATGCCTTTCAATTAGTAGTTGATATCTTCAAATCATCTTGTACCTTAAACAATAAGTTTATGACACTTTATCTGACCATTTAGGGTTTTGGTTGTTGAAGTCATATTTACTAGGTTTTCTACCACCTCAACATAATAAGAATTTATCAATTCTAACAATTACTATCTACACAATTTAAACATTAGAAATGTTTCTTTCATTTAAAACAAGATGTTCTTATGTACTTAAAATTTGGTAATATGTT